>NC_062203.1:1070000-1080000 GCF_912470025.1 Vespa velutina | reverse complement strand
CTATCTCTTTCTCTCCCTCTCTTTTCTTCCTCCCTTCCTCTTTCATTCTCTCTCTTTTTTTCTCTTTCTCTTTCATTCTCTCTCTTTTTTTCTCTTTCTCTTTCATTCTCTCTCTTTTTTTTTCTTTCTCTTTCATTCTCTCTCTTTTTTCTCTTTCTCTTTCATTTTCCCTCTCTCTCTCTCTCTCTCTCTCTCTCTCTCTCTCTCTCTCTCTTTCTATCTTTCTTTTTCTCTATCTTTTTGTCTATCTCTTTCTGTTTCCTTTCCATCAAATCCCTCTCCTGGCACCTTCACCGAGGAAATCACTCCTCCCTCGCTTCTCTCATTCTCTTTCACTCTCATTCTCTGTATCTCTCTCTCTCTCTCTCTCTCTTTTTCTCTCTTTCTATTCCTCTCTCTCTCTCTCTCCCTCTCTCTGTTTCTATCTCTCATTTACCGACGGCATCACAACTGCGCTTTTGCCTCCGCTGTTCCGCAATGCTCGGACTGTGGCTCGAATCGGAGAACGTTGTGTGAGAGACAGGGATGGATGCGTGCCGAACGACTTTCGGTAGTACTTTGTCGAGCGAGTCTATATGAATACACATGTATGTATGTGCATAGGTTTACCTATACGTATATATATATATATATATATATATATATATATATATATATATAACTCGATGAGCTTTTCTCTTTCTCGTACCTAGATTCACTGTTACCGAGGATATCTGTGAATTCAGCGCGATCGCGCACGCGCAGAGATCTCTAGAATACTCGTCGTCCCTCGTCGATGGCTCTCGATATCGGCCAGGATTATTGACGTTTGGATCGCGCCATCCAATCCCGTATGTCCGTTAGCGAAAGAAAAATAAAAATATCCTCCCTCGTATCTTTGATATGGACGCTAATGTGATAATTAAATCGAACCTTTAATAGATCCTCTTTGAAGATCATGGAAATATTGATTTTTATTGTTAAGAAATTATTGGAGAAATCATTTTTAAAATTTCAAATTTATATATATATATATATATATATATATATATATATATATAGTGTTTGCGTATAAATAAAAAGAAGGGACGAGTTCATCTTATCCTTTTTTTTTTCTTTCTTTCTTTCTTTCTTTCTTCCTATATTTTTTACTTTTTCGTTTTTAATTTTATTTTAATGAGACACCTTCGACTTAAGCGAGCGCAATTGGTAGGTTTCGCGGGATATTGCCAGCTGCCATAACGCGTCTCCTTTAGGCACCAAACAGCCTAGCAAAAATGAGAAAAAGAAAGAAAGTAGAAGGAGGAGGAGGAGGAGGAGGAGGAGGAGGAGGGACATGTTGTCCACGTGCCGTGGCTCTCCAACTTTGAAGGTAGGTGTGCTTCGGATCGAACAGGCCGAGACATAAGTCGAGCGTGGCACACCTTAGCCATGTAAAAGCCGCCTGTTGCGACGAGCACCTGTACATATACTATGTACAAGTATCGGCAATCCTGTTGGGTTCTCAAGATGGTTCTCCTTCCTTAAAGGCGGCCGGTCGATCATCATCGTCATAAATATTTCGTCCGTTAAATGACTACCGAGATGTATCGTGTATATGCTCCTTCCTTCCTTCATTCGCTTCGTTCGTTCGTTCGGTCGTTTGCTTGCTTGCTCGCTCGCTCGCTCGTTGGCCCAAATTCGTAGTGGCACAAAACGACGATACTAATTTCCACGATGTTCATTATGTCAGATTGCCAGATCCCTGAATTCGTTTTTGTCATTTGCAACTGATAAGGACGAATAAATTATCATTCCCTACTCGAAATCTTTTTCCGCACGATAATTTTCGTTATTATTTTGATATAAGAAAAAAAAAAAAAATAAATAAAAGAAGAAAAAAAAGAATAGGAAAAGAAAAAAATTTTTTAGTCCTTTTAGCGATTATCGTATAACGAATTGTCTTTATCGTACAACGTAAAAAAGAAAAAAAGAAAAAAACAACAAAACGATAAGAAAAATGAATTATAAAAAAAAAAAACTTTTCGAAATGGGATATCATTATATAATAGATATATAATATTGTTTGGCATGTGAGATCGATGATAATGTGTTCAGCTTTCCCGAGTATACTTACGTATAACATCATATGTTCATAGGACGACACGAGTTAAACCGTAGGAAGGGTTTAAATAGCGAGTAGTATATAATACATCGGCGAGTCTCTTACATATACAAGAAAGCGAGAATATGATAAATGGCCTGTTCTCTTTATGCACCGGTCCACCTCGTCGCGTTGCACCAATTAAGAATGTATTATCGAAGAGTTACACGCCCAGTGAAATTCATGAAAATTATTCGTCATTACGCACTTCCGTTGATCGTTCATTTGAATTAAGAAAGCGTTTCTCTGTAAAAAAAAAAAAAAAAAAAAAAAAAAAAAAAAAAAAAAAAAAAAAAAAAGGAAAAAAAATATATAACATTTTCGCCAAATTTTTGTATCGGCCGTATTTATTATTATTAGATTCGTTTAATTAATTACACATTGATTAATAATTTAATACAGATAATTATTAAGCAATATTACAACAACAATGTCCCGTTACGGATCTATAAGATATATTAAGAAAATCGGGACGCATTGACGTTCTCGAAAGTTTCACCTAGAGAAAAGATCATGAATTTCTATTACTTCATCTAACGTACGAGAATGAGAAAAGAAATCGTTTGTGGTATTAAGATATCATATTTGCCAGTGAAAAGTACAACGCCTTCTCGAGTTTCATAGGATGCATCAAACGTAAAATTTTCATTTCCCAGTTAATACTAATATCGCGTTCCCTTTTTTGTCTTTTTTTTTTTATTTCTCTCTGTCTCTCTCTCTCTCTCTCTTTCTCTTTTTTGTCTATTTCTTTTCTTTTCTTTTCTTCTATATTTTTGTTGTCTTTCCTTTTTCTTTTTTTTCTTTTTGTTTATTTTCTTTTTCATTAACGATGTCACGCGGACATGGCGAACGAGCAGACGCGGCACGTTGCATGGTATGGCATTTAATGAGCCTCGCGTGACCTTGAAATCTACTTATCGAGAGAGAATATCGAGAACGCATCGGAAGTCGAGCCACGAAAGGAGAGAAAAAGAAAACGAGAAAGTATCTAACGATCGTTTAAATAGATTTTTAGCATCTTAATCTTGTATACGTCATATTTGAAATTGTAAGGATCTCAAGAACGTAACTCTCTGTCGGATGAAACATCGAAAGCCCGTTATTCTCGTGTCACAAAAACGTTGTAATCCTTTTCTCGAATGTTCCACTTACTATCCAACAAAAGAAAAGAATAAGAAGAAAGAAAAAAATAATAATAATAAGAAGAAGAAGAAAAAGAAGAAGAAGAAGAAGAAGAAGAAGAAGAGGAAGATGAAGAAGAAGAAGTTAAGTCTCGCGGATAAGACGTATTCGATCTCGATTCGAATCACAGTCGTTGATGCTACCGTTAGAAAGTAAAGTCAAGTGCGTATCAATGACATAGCCGGGATATAATATCTCGTCTGCCTAACACGAAGGGTAAGAATCTCTGCGTCTGTTATCGGAGTCTGTCTTTTCCTTTGCTCCGGCTCTGCCTGGTGGAACGAGAAGAAACGAAAGAGAGAAAGAAGCTCGCAAAGTACGAGTCTGTGGAAGGAGGTAGGGTGGAAATGGGATGGAGGAACTCGACTATAGAGAGAGAGAGAGAGAGAGAGAGAGAGAGAGAGAGAGAGAGAGAGAGAGAGAGAGAAATAGAAAGAGAGAAATAGAGAAAGAGAGAGAGAGAGAGAGAGAGAGAGAGAGAGAGAGAGAGAGAGAGCCAGAGATACGGAATCGAATGAGTGACTGAGGGTTGAAGAGAGAGATAGTAAGCGAGAGAGAGCGAAAGAGAGAGAAATAGAAGAGAGTGGAACGAAGAGGGATATAGAAGAGGAGGGGCTCTAGAGGGCAACTCGGAGAATGTATTTGTGTCTATCTATATGTATGTGTATGTGTATGTGTGTGTGTGTGTGTGAGAGAGAGAGAGAGAGAGAGTGAGAGAAGGGGGTGAGGTGAGGTCCGCCGCAAAATACAAGTTGGTAGGATATCGACCAGCCGGAAGTCTGAGTAGTTGTTGCCATGGAGACGCTCAAGTCAATTTGACCTGGGCCAACAGTCAGCGGCATACTGATGCACGATATGCCATCCCATTATTCATATGGTTTTTACACGGTGGATCATATTTTCCAGCGACCTCCCCTCGGTGTGGTGGTGCCAGCCTGAGCTGAGAACTCAGCAGCCACCTTTGCTAGATGGAATGAAAGAGAAAGAGAGAAGAAAGGAAGATGAGTCTCTCTATCTTTTCTCTTCTATCCTTTGGGGTACGGTTTTCCATGATACTCGAAGAACTTCCCTAGCCCGATCCCTATTTGCGTGAAGTAAGAAGAAAAAAGTATTGAAAGATAGAGAGATAGATAGATAGATAGATAGATAGATAGATAGATAGAGAGGAAGAGAGAGAGAGAGAGAGAGAGAGAGAAAAGAAGATAGTTCGAATGGTGTGAGTAACTCAAGGGAAAAAGATTCCATGGAATGTTGGAAGTATTCGGACGTTTCCAAGGCTTTAGGATAACTTTTTTACATGTGTGCGTATCTCTCTCTCTCTCTCTCTCTCTCTCTCTCTCTTTCTTTTTGCTTAGGTATGTATATGCGTGTATACGCGTATACATGCGTGTATCTCTCTCCCTCTCTCTCTTTCTCTCTCTCTCTCTCTCTCCCTCCCTCCCTCTTTCTCTCTCTCCCTCTCTCTGAATGAGTCAGAACGGAGCGAGGGAGGATGACCGATCGGTCAAACTCTCGAGATTGCTTCGTCCTCCCTTTCTCTCTTTCTCGAAATAGTCTTATAACGCCGATGGTAACCATGCGTGCCGAAAATAGAAGCTTTTTCGGGTATCGGTAAGGATAGTTCGTTTTGGAGCGTCTGCCTCTAAAATTGAAACGACGTTGAAAGAAGAAAATAATGTAGATATGCCCCCGTTGCTTCTTGCTTATTCCTTTACGACGACGTTTTTAAATTTTGCTTTTCTCTCTCTTTCTCTCTCTCTCTCTCTCTCTCTCTCTCTCTCTCTATCTATCTATCTCTCTATCTCTATCTCTCTTTGTTCCTCTCACTTCTTTCTTTTCTTTTTTCTTTTATTTTCGACGAACGACGACGAAAAAAGAAGAAAAAAGGAAACGAAAAAGAAGAAGAAGAAGAAGAAGAAGAAGAAGAAGTGGAAGATGAAAACAAAAAGAAAAAGAAAAAAAGAGAGAAAAAGGAGGAGAAGGAAGAAGAGAAAGAAGAAGAAGAAAAAGAAGAAGAAGAAGAAAAGGAAAAAGAATAGGAGGAAGATTTTCAAGAATTTCTAAAAGGATCTCGCGTTCGATAGAAAATCCTTCAAGTTGGTCCAAGTGTGTGCGACGGAGGCCTATGCCGAAAGAAAAGTGGAGTAGGTCGGTCCGAGATATCTTCCGAGAATTCTCTTGATAATCTCATCGTCTTCGTAAATTTAACTTACTTACAGCGATTAATTTGTCATCATTAGTTTCATCGAATTGTTTTATTAATTCAAAAGAAAAAAAAAACAAAAACAAAAACAAAACAAAACAAAAATGATCGCTTTCTTTAATACAGATTTAAAGTTTTATCGTATCGTCGTCTATCATTCATATATATATATATATATATATATATATATATATATATATATATATATATATATATATTATCTATCTACATCATAACATATGTATATACATACATATCCATATATATATATATATATATATACATATATATATATATATATACACGTATAATTTAACTAGAAAGCTCGAATCGGTTGCGGTTAGTTAGTTCGATGCTCTCACTCGGTTAAATTAACTCAGCGTTAATACTTGGTGGCCCTCGTTCACCCTTCCTATAACCTCCCTACGCGAACCCTTCCCCCTCCCCCTCTCCCGCTCTCTTCTTGCACGAACTTCTACGAGTAATGTGAGAGAGTATCAGAGTCACTTACTACATACATAAGTCCACCTTCCTCATCCCGCGTCCTCCGCCACGCTCCCATATGAATCCCATGTAGTCTACCTGCGCATGTCCCTTTTGCTTTAAGATAGTCTAATTATTTAATCGTCCATTCGAGCTATGTAAGATGTAAGATAAATTTTCTCTCCTTTTTTTTCTCTCTCTCTCTCTCTCTCTCTCTCTCTCTCTCTTGATTAATAACATCAGTGTGTGTGTGTGCGCGCGCGCGCGTGCACTCTCTGCTACCCTATGTATGTATGTATCTACATTATCCATTAACGCACGTGCGTAAAGCGGGATACTAAACTAGAATGTATGAGACACATACATATGTAAGTTCAAAATAAACCATGAAGTCTTTCCATTAAAGGTTGTTAGCTATCTCCCCTCCATCCTCCTCCATCCTCCTCCATCCTCCCTCTCCCACCGATCGCTATATTTTATAATGGTTTATACCAACAAAGAATCCAGGCGTAATACTTGACCGATTTTTATTAACAAGTTCTTATTTTAAAGATGACGGATTTGAATGAGGGATTCGATTTTTCTTCTCTCTTCATTTCTTTAGATTTTCAAATGGATCTTTTTTTTTCTTTCCTTCTCTTTTTTTCCTTTCTTGTTTTTTCTTTTTTTTTTTTTTTTTTTTTTTTACACGCGTAAATCATCCAGCGAAGTTCCCGACATTTATTGACCTCTCTTCTTTTCTTCTCCTTTTTTTTTCCTTTTTCTTGTTTTTTCTTTTTTTTTTTTTTTTTTGATCTTCTTTTTCAAGAAAAATAAAAAATCTTTTCTAAAAATACGAGAAAGTGGACTACTGGACTTCTCGAACGTTTGAAACATTCGTCCTTTAAAGTGAAATACTTTTCGTCAAAATCGATTAAGATTTACGATTATCGATTAATTATTATTTTTTGTTTCTTTTTCTTTTATTACAACACGTTGTTTGCCTTCGACGTTTTTCATGTAGAAATAAATTTCATATAATGGAGTCCTTTGAAATCTGCGATGAAAGAGGTAATGTATTCCCTCCCCCTCGTCCCCCACCCCTCCCCCCTCGCCTCCTCCTTCCTCCTCCTTCTCCCCCAACCATCTCCTCATCACCATTACTGGATTTTCATACATATATATGATCAAATGCCGTGTGCTTTGTTTCCCTGATGAACTATCCGTTTATCCGTTTGTATGTGTGTGCGTAAACTGTGATGCATGAATTTTTTCTGATCGATTCCAAATCGCAAATAAATACATCTAACGTAACTCACACAGATAAGTTACAGCGTAAACGATTGGTAAATTCGTCGATTAGTCAATTATTATCAAAAATAATAATTAATCATTATTTATATATTATATATAATATTAAATGATTTAATCAAAATCAAACATGAGCTCGTTTCCAGATTATCTATTTGATGGAACTCTTAGAGTTATTTTTTCGTTGTTGTTGTTGTTGTTGTTGTTGTTTTTTTTTTTTTTTTTTAAGAACCAACCCATTTTATATCATTACTATTACTATTACTATAATAATAATAAGAAGAAGAAAAAGAATAAGAAGAAATGTATATTTAAATATTATATATATATATATACATTCTACATGTATATATAGGATGATTAAAAAGAATAGGATTCGATATTTTAAGGGCTTATAGTACTCAACGAGTGAAAAATCATCAATGAAAAATATCTGATTAACGTGATTACGAAAGTTTTAAGAGAAATGATGTAACGATTAATTAAATCATTTCATAAATGACGAGTTTTATGTATGTATATCTAAAAAAGAAAAGGAAAAAAAAAAGAGAGAAAAGAAAAAAAAAAAAGAAAAGAAATATTTTATCTTTTCCAGGCAAGTTTATAAATAGGAAATTACCGTCAGTGGTCATTATGCGGGTTCGTTGTATTTTGAAAGTCTTTTTCAGAAAAGAAAAGTTTTCAGGTAAAAACCCAGGGATCAATTGAAGAGCCTAGCTATTATTTGTCGTTTAAGTAGACTATACAAGTAAACTTTCTAAAAGTAACTTTCAAGTAATATATTGTATATATTACTATTTTTGGCCTTGAAATGCAGGGGAAGTTGAGCAGGGTCCACGATAAAGTCAGACCAGGTAAAGTAAAGTCCAAATTCAAGGTTAGATTAGACTAGTAACGAATGACTGCATGACAATTGTAGGGTTCAGTTTATTAACTAATATTTTAACTCAGTTTAAGCCGATCGTTAAGTTATTGAATTATTGAAATTACACAAGCTTTTACGTCGATGCGATAGGAGCATAGTGATAACCTTTGTATTCTTTGTTATCCTAGTAATTCATATTTTGTATGTACGTATTCATCTGTCGTTGAAATTGTAAACATTTTTTAATCAAAACAGCGAATGTTTTAATTAAAAGGTGACGTCAGCTTTCGTTTTTTCTTTTTTCGATGAAATAAATCAATCTTATTTGTGGTAAATCGATAAAGATTCACGATCGATGAATCAACGAACTACTATGATATATTAAAATTTATTATGAAATCTAAATACTCACTTTACGTTGATGCACGTAATATCAAAGTCTATATCGTCGATTAGTTAATCTATCATTTATCGAATCGTTAAAATCGAACGTTTAAAATGTGAAATTGTTCAAAATGTGAAATAAAATATTTGAAGAATGCTAAAGTTTGAATTATGGAGTGTTCAACCCCTATTTTTCGTACTCGTACAACCCCATACGATCTATGGATTTATCTGCATTGAGTAGCGCGACAGAAGTTCGTATTACGGGCTTTGAAACGATACTCGTACTCACAAATGTTTGTCCACGTGATATTCATCGCGAGGAAAATCTAGTCTTCATCCCTTACCAACCACCACCCTGACACCCCAAGCCACCTCTTAAATTGCTCATCGCTGTACCGCACATTCGAGAAAGTAATTTTCGTACGGGGGCCATTATTGTATCGCCCCTCTCGAACGAATGATTACATCATCCGTTTGGGGGGTCGGGATGCTGCATCATTCTCGCGCCTACTCAGGGCTGGATTAAGTCGATGCGTGGCCACCCTTATCATGCCGAAATTCATAATCCTTAAACTTTTGAGAGCGAAGAAGAAATACAAAGATTGAGAAATAGAGAGAGAGAGAGAGAGAGAGAGAGAGAGAGAGAGACAGAGAGAGAGAGAGAGAGAGAGAAATAGAATAAATTGATAAAAATGTATATATAATATTTATACATATATAATTAAATTTCATTTTTACGTCTGAGAAAATTTATTAAAAATATGTAAGTACTTTTTCTCTTTTCACTCTTTTTACTCTCTCTCTCTCTCTCTTATATATATATATATATATATATATATATATATATATATATATACACACTCTCATATAATATATATATTTTATTAAATATTCAAATTTCTACTGTTGATCTCCATGCAATAATAAAGTCTCTTTTACTGATGTGATGTAATCTGACGGCATTCTTTGATTATAAAGTTCTTCTAATGGAACCGATTGGATGTCATATATTTTCAATTGTAAATATTCCCATAGAAAAGAATAAAAAAGAAAAAAGATAAATTAAAGGATATAAAATAATCAAGAAAATAATGATTAAAGAACTAAAGTTATTGAAACTGTCATAGTATGAAAGAATTCCGTCGTATTAGGTCATATTAGAAGAACAACTAGTTCCGAAGTATATAGATCGTTTTTGAATGATTTCTACCGTGATCAATGGATGAATCAATATATTGAATAAATCGAAATACGTATCTTCGGTCATATTATTTGACAAAAATAATTGTAATATCCGGCGAAAAGAATAGACCAATAATATTGTTACCCGATATATATCAGTCAACACATTCATTGATATATACTGAAAATATACAATGTTCGACCGAAATATTGACTAAAAATTTTATTATTGCATGAAGATCGATGATATACATTTTCAATATTTAATAAAATAAAGAAGATGAAA
>NC_062203.1:1015000-1065000 GCF_912470025.1 Vespa velutina | reverse complement strand
TAGGATAGAGACTAGCGCCATCGATGCATATCCCTCTATTCTCTGTTATATTCCGCATCGGTAGTGTATAGACCTATATACACATTCTATCTACATATATATTACGTATATAAATATATCTATATACGCGTATATTCGTATGCACGTTGTGTATATGTACGTACGTATGTATATACATATGTACGACGTGATACGGAACGAGAAAAAGAGAGAGAGAGAGAGGGAGAGAAAAAAGAAAGGGAGAAAAAATGAAAGAATGAAAGAAAGAAAGAAAGAAAGAAAGAAAGAGAGAGAGAGAGAGAGAGAAAGAGAGAGAGAGAGAGAGAACAGGAACGAACATGAACGAACATGAACGAATATGAACGAACATGAACGAACATGAACGAACATGAACGAACAAGAGAAAAAGAGAAAGAAAAAGATAGAAAGAGAGGGAGAGAGACAGAGAAAGAGAGAGAAAGAGAGAGAGAGAGAGAAAGAGATAAAGAAAGAAAGAAATTCGTTGGCGGTGCGAGTAACCAACCAACCAACCAACGGCATAAATCGGCCGAAGGGAAAAGTTTTTGGGCGCGGAGTGTTAGCAGTCGGTATCTTGCACGGCGGCGTCGCCAGCGACGCGGTGCCGGCGTCGACGAACGCGTATATATACATAGGTGTTATACATACGTACGTACATACAAATATACATACATACATATGTAGATACATACCAACATACGTAGATACGTACATACCTATATACGTAAATACGTACGTACGTATGTATGTACGTACGTAGGGCCATATGTGTATGCGGTTTTATCTGGCGGTACTTGGGGATGTTGCGGGTTGATTTATCGCCTGTCGTTGCCATGGAAACCTCAGCGTGACCGGCTTGCGCGACACCCTCATATCCGAGTCGACTCTGCTTGCTTTCCTCTCTCTCTCTCTCGCTCTCTATCTATCTATCTATCTATCTATCTCTTTCTCTTTCTCTATTTATCTATCTGTCTCTCTCTCTCTCTTTCTCTTTCTCTCTCACTTGTTCGCTCGTTCGCTCACTCCCACTCTACTCTTCGCTATCATCGTCTCACGGTTTCTCTCACACTCTCGTATATATATATATATATATATATTATATATATATATAAATAATATATATATACTTTATATATTCGTGTATATGTTATGTATATGTATATGTATATGTATATGTATATGTATATATATACTTGGTACTTCGATCCTTTTCCCACCCGAAATTTTCATCTCTCTCGTTTACTACACCCCCACCTCCCTCGATCTCCTCACCAAGCCATTCTCTTCTCTCTCCTCTCCTTTCCTCTCCTCACCTCTCCTCTTCACTCCTCTTCCCACCACTCCTCTCAGCGCTCCACTACATTCTCTTTTTATCTCCTTCGCGAGCAAGCATCTCCCTCTCGCACTTTCCCATTTCCTTTTCATCCTTCTCCTCCTCCTCCTCCTCCTCCTCCTCCCCCTCCTCCCCCTCCTTCCTACTCTTTCGCTCTGCCTCTTTCGTATCTCCTATCCGTGTATCTTCTCGCTCCCACCGCTCCTCCTTATCACCATCCTCTTTCTTCGTTACCCTCTCTTTCCGCTTTTACCTTTGTCCCACTCTAACCTCATCACTATGACGTCTCGACGTTCGTTCCCTCTCTGTTTCTCCGATTCTCTCTTACGTCTCTCCCACTCTCTATCTTTCTTTTCATCTCTCTTTCTTTCTTTCTCTCTCTCTCTCTCCCTCTCTCTCTCTCTATCTCTATCTCTCCCTATCTATTCATCTCTCTTTCTCTCCGTCTATATCTCCCTCTCTTTCTCTCTCTCTGTTTCGAGGTTGCTTTACCTCCCCCAACCCACAGATCTCATCCCCCTTTTACAGTTTCTCTCGCTTTCTCACTCGCTTATATATACCTCGCTGGAGAATTGTCCCCTCTCCCTTCTTCCTTCATCTCTCTCGCTTCCGAACTCTCTACACCTCCTACATACATACGTATATATATATATATATATATATATATATGTACGTACATATATATATATGTACATACATATCTATATACAAACATATATATATATATATATATACATATACTGTCTGCTCGTCCCTTCTCTCTTCTCTTCTCCGCAGTCTATCTTCTTCTCGTTTCCTTTTCTTCGTATTTTTTTCTCCCCCTTTTTCCCAACCCTTCTCTTTCTCTACCCTCTCTCTCTCTCTCTCTCTCTCTCTCTTTCTCTCTCTTTTGCTCCCTACTTGTCTCTCTTTCCCCATCGACCTCTTGCTTCCTCCATTTCTCGTTGTCCCATCCCATTCTCCGCCGCTACCTTCTCCTTTCTCTTTTGTACTTCGGCCCATAACCACCGTTGCTCTCCTTCGCTTCCCATCCTCCTCTTCCTCCTCCTCCATCTCATCCTCCGCTTCCTCCACCTCATCCTTCTCTTCCTCCTCCACCTCTTCCTACTACTACCACTACTACTCCCTTGGGCAACTCTCTTTCTCTTTCTCTCTCGATCCTTCCCGTCCTCCCTCCCTCCTTCCCTCCCACCTTGATGCTCGCTCTTCATCGTGGTCACCCACTCTCTCTCTCTCTCTCTCTCTCTCTCTCTCTCTCTCTACCCATTGCTTCCATCCCTCTATTCTCATCTTCTCTCCGATATGCACCCCTTGCCACTATCAGTCTCTACTCTTACGCGCAAGGTTGAAAACTCTCCCCCTACCCTCCCCCCTCCCCACCCCGCTGGAGAAACGTCAAGGAGCCGACTACTGGCAGAATTCTGTTCAAAGAAAAACTCCTCCGTACTTACCCCTCTCGCTTTTCTTTTTTCCTCTTCCTCTCTCTCTCTCTCTCTCTCTCTCTCTCTCCCTTCTTCTTCTTCTTCTTCTTGTTCTTTTTCCTCTTCTTCTTGTTCTTCTTCTTCTTTTACATCTTCCTTCTCCTCCTCCTCCTCCTCCTCTTCCTTTTCCTCTTCTTTTTTCCTTTTTCTCTTTTTTCAGCTCTCTCTCTCTCTCTCTCTCTCTTTATCTCTCTTTATCTCTCCGTTCATCTCTTTCTTTTCTTTCCTTTTCTTTTCTTTTCTCTTTTTCTTCCTTCTTTCCTTCCTTTCATCTTTTATTCCTTTTTGTCCTTTCCCCTTTAACCAAACACGACTCGAAACGATTATCTAACGTTCGTACGTCTCGCGTCTTTCCCTTCGTCCTCATCGTAAGTATTCATCGACGACTACTGATGTCGAATGTACGTAAACACGTACATATATATACATTCTCTTAGGAAATATTGATTCCGAAACTGTAAATCGCGTTATAAGAGTCCTCGTTATTGGTCCAAATGAAATACGTGTGAATAATATGATAATTCGGCCAATCAAATTTAGTCTCTTATGTCGTGACGCAAATTTTGTACGTTATAATTATTATCAATTTTATACCACGTTGAAAATATATCGTCACTTAAATCGTTACGTTTCATTTGAATTGTTATATAGATTAAATATAATCGACTCGTCGAATATTATTACTTTTATTTTTTATCGATATACGTCGATGATAATTATATTTCATAAAAGTATTTAAACTTTTTTGAAAATATATGTAAAGAATCGTTGATGGCATCGAAGCGACACCTAGGAAAAACTTTTATCGACGAAGAGAACTTCATTATCGACGGGATATTACGGAATAAAATCTCGGATTATCTACTATGTTCGATAGAGCGCGCAATATCGAAAAAGGATAAATAAGTTTTCTAACTTATCGACGGTAAGCACGAACTTACTTTACCTCATTTATTCTCCTTAGTAAATATTTATATAGGATGGACCAAATATTTCTATATGATTCAAAACTTTTTAAGCGATTTTAAAAATCAATTACACTTTTTCCAGACTTTTCCAGCTAACTTCTTCTCTTTTTAGATTGTAAAATTACAAGCGTAAAACATTTTTACAATAAAAAGCGAAAAAACAAAAAGGAAAGATTAATAATATAAAAAGTTCGCATAAAAGAGTAATCGATTTTTAAAATCATGTAAAACTTTTGGCCGAACCTTGTAAAATTTCGTTTTATTTTAATCATTTATTATACACACACACACACACACATATATATATATATATATATATATATCTATATATATATATATATATCCTGCCAATATTATCTATTCGCTACGTATATTTGTATTAATTTGTAATTTTTAAAAAGGAGAACTAAAGCGAGAAAATAAATTTTCTAAAGAACATTTTTATAAATGTTAACGTTAAGGCAAATAGTCTGACTATTATGAAACGTTGAAAAAGTTCGTGGTGAAAAAACGAGAGAAGGAAAAAATGCAACGTAGAATGAGGATCGATAATGACAGGAGAGAAAAAGGGAACGACTGGAAGGAGATGAACGAGAAGGAAAAAAAGAAAAAAAAGCAGAAGAAAATAAAAAAAAAAAAAAAAAAAAGGAAAAGGAAAAATAAAAAGAAAAAGAAAGGAAAAAAAAAGGAATGCTCTAGAGCTCCCTTTGTCGGTTTTTATTGTTATCGACCCGTCGGAGTTATTTTCAAAAGAGATAGCAAAGATCACGCGACGTATATCTCTTTTTCCTGGAGGCTACATTTTTTTTCCCAGAGATGCACTTTCGTTGAATGGATTTTTATAAAATGCACTCTTTTTCTCTCTCTCTCTCTCTTTCTCTCTTTTATACAATGCAACATAAATTGTAAATATTCACAATTAAAATATACTGTATTGTTTGATCGATAGATATTACAGAAAGAAAAAACTTCTATATATATATTTTTTTTTCTCTTTTTCTTTTTCTAAATGAAACATTTATCGATCAGTCGTTATTATAGGAGAATATTAAACGTTTATATGAACGAAACGATTGGAATCAACTCGTATAGACGTGCATACAAATCGAGCTATATAAATTCAGGTTGTCCATATGCCAATGCAAAATCGAAAGTAATCTCTTCCGATTAGAAGATCCATTCATATGTTAATCCCCGAGGTGACTCGTTATCGTCGTGACAATCCCTTCTAATCTTCTCAGTCGAAAGACACGTTTGCGTTCTTTCATCTTGTCAACTTCGTCGGTTAAGCTTTTTTCCTTCTTCTCTTTACTTTTTTTTTTTTTTTTTTTTTTTTTATTTTATTTTTTTGTCCTTTTTTTTCATTTTTCTTTCTTTCTTTTTTTTTCTTTTTTTTTTTTTTTTTTCAATTACTTACGCAACGACAAAACAAACGTACGTATACGTAGAGAAATGACGACGAGTTCTTTGATATCTTAGTAATACCGTCGTCGCACGTAAGTCCTTCTTCGTCAAAGAAATACCTTTAACCTAAAAGCCATACGCTATCGCTGAAAATAATTACCCGACGACAATATCACGAAACGTTTCGTCTTATCTCATAGGAAAAAGAAAGAAGAAGAACAAAAATGAAGAAGAAAAAGGAGAAGAAAAAAAATATGCAAACATTAACGATTAGAGTTTTTCCTATAAATAAAGCTGGTCGGGCCCACCGTACGTGTTATAATTGTACGACCAAACGAGAAATCACTCGTCGTTTTTCAAAAGCAATGATCCGATTCAACAGAACAGTCTTTATTTTTCTTCTTCTTCTCGGTGCAGTTCGTTTTCAGGTAAAACTTCTCTTAAAATTAACTTTGTCGTTCTAATCTCTCGTCTCCCTTCTATTTGCCATTGAAAAAATATATTTTGTATATTTTATTTTATATATTTTTTATATATTTTACACACATATATATATATATATTTTTTTTTTTCTTTTTCATTTTTGATTCGTTCATTTGTCATTTTCAGAACGTCGAAGCTACGATCGATATTTTCAAGATAATCGAACCGACACGGCGTTTATATTGTCAAATAAATTGCGTTGATCTCAACAGTTGGAATTTCATTTGGAACTCGTTATGTTTGAAATTATGTCCCGAATTAGTATTGCTTGTGACCACCGTTACGTCCGCACAGACGACGGAAAATGGCGTTTCTACATCGGCGCCGATAATTATGACGATGCCAGGTACATCCACTTCGACCGGTGGTGTACCATCCTCGACTACGTCGAGTTCAGGGATGACAATGAGTACGATTGCATCAACTTCTTCTGCATCAACTCCTCCTGCATCAACTTCTTCTGGAACAACTTCTTCTGGAACAACTTCTTCTGGATCAACTTCTTCTACAGCAACAACTTCTACAGCATCTACTACAAGAACTATGATGTAGGGATCATTGATCCGAGTGATTTCTCATCTCATAATTGTTGATCATCTCATCGAACAAATACAAGATGGCGTTGCATGTTCAATTATAAATACGATGATAAATTAATAATGTTCATAGGTTTGTTCATATGTTCGAATCTATCTATTGCGTTTAGAGAAAACGTAAATATTTTTTCTTCATTTCTTTTTTTTTTTTTTTCTTTTGTTTTTTCTTCTGTAACTCCGCATATTACTTTATCTACTTAATAATAAAAAGCAAGTATTCATATTGTATCTATTATTCTCTCGATTACAAATTATTATTTATCGTTACATCTCAATATTGTATCATCGACGCGCTGAAAGAGAGAGAGAGAGAGAGAGAGAGAGAAAGAGAAAAGAGAAATAACAACGAATGAAATACCAGTCGTAAGCCGTTTTGTTACGATAGAAATGACGAACACAAACGTTGAACACGCCATACCGACGGAAAGATAAAGATTACGGCGAATCGAAGTGTAGAAAACGAGACCTTGCTCTCGTTGTGAAAGTAACGCCATAAGTACTTACGTATATACGTACGCTATTACGAGGATCTTATGTCCTCTCACTTTCTGCATACGTTTATGGGAAATTGATTATCGATGAATTACCATTGGCTGGTCGTCGTTAAACATAATCGACATTGATTACAATTAACGCATAATTACATATTATTAAAGATCGATATCTTCTTAAAAGTATCGAAGACTTTTACTTCGACAATTTTATCTTTTCGCGAATAAGAAACGACGACGTTGGACGATCATTGAATCATTGAATGTACCTTATAAATGTTAAGAAAAAGCTGTCGTTTATGAGATTTTCAATGATAACAGAAGAAAGAAAAACGAACAAAATAAATAAATACACAAGTAAATAAATAAATAAATAAATAAATAAATAAGAAGGAAAGAAAGGGACAAACAAAGAAAAAAACGTCGAAAAGAACGAATGCAATTAAGAAGGAACAATATATTCGCGCGTATCGATATCGCAATAATAACAATAATAATAATAATAATAATAATAATAATAATAATAATAATAATCAAACGAGATTTTGAAAGATAACAAAAGAAAAAATGAGGAAAGAAAAAAGATAAATAAATAAATAAGAAGAAAAAAAAAATTAACGAACGCAATTAAGAACGAACAATGTATTTGCGCGTATCGGTATCGCGATAATAATAATAATAATAATAATAATAACAATAATAATGAAAAATCAAATGTACAAAAGAAAAATTCGATTACGATCGAAATATATCCCGTGTATATCTCTGTTATGTGCATCGAGATGCAAGATTGCGCAGAGTGCGCAGAGGTGCGACGAAGCGAAAGTTGATCCTTTGCTACAAGTTGGAATATGGTTCTCGATAGCGTACGATCAGGGTCGCGCACCGTTGTAATTTCTCGACAATAACCTTATTTTAACAAACGTCGTCTAAGTTATAAGATTTTCGGTAACATATCGTTACGCAAATTTAATCGGACTTGCGGAGTGAAAATCATTTTTTTCTTTTCTATTTTCTCACTTTCTTCCTTTTTTTTTTTTCTTTTTCCTTCCTTTTCTTCCTTTTTTTCTCTTTTCCAACAAGTCACGCTAGACATACTCGAACACAGGTAAGTACTTTTTATACTTATTGTCAGTTAGTTAGTTAGTTAGTTAGTTAGTTAGTTAGTTAGTTAGTTAGTCATATGTTCGTCGACGGGAAACCCAATATCGTAATCGCAATTAATCGACTTCGATCGATCACGAATATCAACATTGATACTTTCATTTATCGTTAAACTTTAATGAGTTTACCACTACTATTATTCTATGTTATTTATGACAGCTCAAGGGAACAATGAAATCCGATCTAGTTCGAGGGAAGAAAAGAAAAAAAAAGAAAAGGACATAGAAATAGAAACAGAAAGAAAAAACAGAGAAAAAGAGAAGGAAAAAATTAATAATAAGTAGAAGAAAAATTGTTTAATATCGCGTTACCTTTGCCGGATTATGGATAATATTTCACATTCTAACGTGATAGAAATAGAGAGAGAGAGAGAGAGAGAGAGAGAGAGAGAGAGGGAGGGTGGGGGAAAAGCTTCAACATATATTTACAAATTGTCAACTATTGATACGATTTAAAACGTAGACGAACAATTTGGTGAATAAGTAGTATATATGTATATATGTGCGTAAGTACGTACGTATGTATATATATATATATGTATGTACGTATGTATGTATGTATTTTTCTCGGAGAAATTCTCTGGTTCGTCTTTTACAATCTCTTACGACACAACAAGCCGTGTGCTCGCGTGTAGATTTATTAACAGAGAGGTAGGTAATTGTTGAAGAAAAAATCGTATCACGAGACCCGATCCGTCCTACTTACAGGGGACGCCTCTCTCTCTCTCTCTCTTTCTTTCTCTTTCTCTCTTTTTCCCTTGATCTCTCTTTCGATCTCTCTTGATCTCTCTCTCTCGATCTCTTTCACCAACTTGCGCTTGATCGCCTTCTTCGCAGCATCAAAGACTCCTTTCTCTTCTTCTTCTTTTTTTTTCTTCTTTTTATTTTTATTCCTTTCCTTCTTCTTCTTCTTCTTCCTTCTTCTCCTTCTTTTCGTCATTCTCTTCTTCTTCTTCTTCTTCTTCTTCTTCTTCTTCTTCTTCTATTTCTTCTTCTACTCTCGCCAATTTAAAATTCAAAATGAAGATAAATCATTTAGAAATTTTATATTGTGAACAGGAAATATTTACCATGATACGTTACTGAATTATAATTATATTGAATATATTTGATCGTAAATTTACGATATATAATAATATAAGTCTGTCATTATTTCATTAGTTTTATAAAAAAAAAAAAAAAAAAAAAAAAAACAATTAATGCGCGATAATGAATATATATCCATAATTGATTCTTTTTTTTTTCTTATTCTTTTTTGTATTTTTTTTTTTTTGTTTTTATAATAGAGGAAATATGAAAACGAGCGAATAATACAATCATTATATTTAATTGTGATCATCCTTTCTTTCTTTACCACTTTTCTTCTTTCCTTCCTTCCTTTCGTCCGATTCCGCTTACCGATCGAACGTGTTCCTCTCTAATTATCCTTCTTTTTTCCTTTCATTTTTTTCTCTTTTCTTTTTTTTTTCTTCTTCTTCTTCTTTCTAATCATAGAAAGTTAGAGAGGAAGGCCTGGCCTTCGGGACTATCACTTTCGGTCTTGCCATTCATGAAGGATATCGGTTTCAGCGTGCTAAACGGACATGCATACGTAGGGATAATATTTCCTGTATTGACTTTCAGGCGTTCACATATTGGAAATAGAAATGTAAATGGGAAAGTAAATAAATAAATAAATATTAAATAAATAAATGAATAAACAAATAAATAATAAATAAATAAATAAATAGATATATATATATATATAAAGTAAAAAATAAATTAAAATTAAAAAAAGAATAAATAAAAGTACGAATAAAGAAAAGAAGAGAAAGAAAAAATGTTATTAATCAATACGCAAGGTAGAAAGGTAGGTAATGGAAGGGCGGTAACCAAATTTAGGTCAGAAATGCGTGGAATACCAAAGTTCAACATTTTTCTTTTTGCTTTTCTCCATTGATCTCCTTTTTGTACATATATATATATATATATGTATATATAATTATTTCGTGTTAATACTTTAACGGGAGTGAGTTCTTTTTTTTCTGTCCCATCTCTCCCACCCTTTCCTTTTTCTCGATACACGATTTTATATTGTAAAAGAACAAGACATTCAGGTGTCCACAGATGATCGAGTTTCGGATGCTGTAATCTTGATTTTGCAATGATCGAGCTTGAGAATATATCTTGAGAATAAAAGAACGTCGTAGCTATGGTATTGCAAAACAAATTCGATGGGTTTATTGTTACGTATGTCTCTTTAAATAAAAACGTCAAATTACGATTGTTCCTTTTCTTTTCGAAATAATCGACAAACTTCGACTTCCTTGTTCCTTGAAATATTACTGGCATAGTTTCCCTATGTTCATTGAACAATTGCGAGATAAAGAGTTACATTAAAGAGAAATAAGAGGTATATTAAAGAGAAATATCAATTAAAATGTTCGACGAGAGTGGACGTAACTTTTATTTCTTTTTTTTTTCTTCCTTTTTTTTTTGTTGTTCTCGTTCTTTTTTTTTCCTCCCAATCGAACACGACGTTAACGATTCTAGTGATAATTACGGTTCGATGAAAATGAAAGAAACGCGTTATGTCATACTCAATATGTATCCATGCTTCAAAACGCGTACCAGTGCGCATGCGCGCAACCACAAGTCAAACCTGTTTAAAAAAAATCATTCGGAGGGAATTTCCGGAGCCGCCCCGATCAAGGATATACGCGATAGTATCTTTCTCTTTCTCTCTCTCTCTCTCACTCTCTCTCTCTCGTTATCTCTTTCTATCTCTTTCTTTCGCAGTACGTGCGTTTATACACGCACGCATCTACGTACGTATATAAATACTATATATGTATGTATGTATGTATATGTATGTACGCACGAACGCCCGCCCGCATCAAAAAGTTGATTAACGCGATTAAGATCCAATGTTTCTCGGCGTATCCTCAAATTCTTCTAGACATGTTAAATCGGCTTTTAAAACTTACTGTATAAAATTTACTTACGTGCCTACTCTCTCTCTCTCTCTCTCTCTCTCTCTCTCTCTCTCTCTCTCTCTTCGCTTCAATTCATTTTTTTCTTCCTTTACATTGTATGTTCTATTCTTTCTTTCTTTTTTTTTTTTTTTTTTCTTTTAAACACAAAATTCCTCTCGAAAGTATTTTGAACGCTTATCGATAGAGCGACTGAACAACAAATTTTTCTAAAGAAACAGATCATTCGGTGCTCGATTATCGACGAATTATTAAAAAAAAGAAAAAGAAAAATTTATTCGATAATAAAATCGAGAATAACTTTGTTATTTTGTACGACGACGTGTAAATTTGATTACGAGATATCTTGGTAGATGACGTCGAAACAAGTCCAATGATGTACGATTAAAAAAATAAATTTGTACGATAACGTCATCGAGAATATTGTATTTATATGTAACGAGAGTCCTTACGAATGACATAAATCGAATACCTGTCGAAAATTTCAAATTTCTAACAGGATAGCATAAGTTCCCAAGAGGTAATATGATTTTACATGTTACCTCTTCGAGCATCATGTGATCCCGATAGAAAGTTCGATCAGCGTGAACAAATATTCCGGTTCGATCAGAGTAAAAGAATTGGAATATTTTTTTGCTTTTCTTTTCTTTTCTTCTTTTTTCTTTTCTTTTTTTTTTTTTTTTTTTTTTTTGAAAAATATATAAAATATCCAAAGGTGTAATCTAATGTTGAAAATCGGATCGATCTTTAGTAATAAAAAATTTTTGTTTTTAACGTCAGAATAATTATTTAGATATATAACTAAGCATAATAATTTTCATATAATAGATTTCTTACTAGATATATTTTTATGGCATTTTGGCATGCGTCCATAAAATATGTGATTTGTAGAAGAAATAATTATGTAAATCCTATTAATCCCTATAGCCTTGAAATATAATTATATAGTCAGGTACACAGATTAACCGATGATTTATTAACATATACTTAAATATTAAATTTCAAGATATTGTTTGATAAATTTATGGGATCTTTAGTTATCTTCAATCAGTCAATCTTCGATAATTGATCTTTAACAATCCTTTATTATTTTTAGCAATCCTATCCACCCTAATCCGATTCGATTCTACTCTCATACTTATTCCAGTCCGATATCGTTCAGTTTTCTTTTGTATTCTGATATATCTTATCCCGTTTTTTAAATTTATATCTCGCTGAAATGAATTGTTTCTTAGTTAATTGTATTTTAGTTAAGTATAATGATACTTAACTAAATAGATATTATGATCGTTCAAAGTAACGCCTCACCGATTCAATACAATTTATACCCGTTATTATACTTTCTATCGGAATCGTTTGACCATGTAATCTTGACAAACGTTCTTTTATTTTGTAAAATAATAGTAATGTAAGAATTATTTATAATCTCTCTCTTTCTCTCTTTGACTCTCTCTTCTATTTCCTTAAAACGATTTATTACCGATAACGAGAAAACAAAGAAATTGGAAGTGGGAGGTGGGAGGTGGGAGATGGGAGTTAAAAAAAGATAGAAAGAAATAGAAATATTAAAGAAACAAAGAGAGAGAGAGAGAGAGAGAGAGAGAGAGCTTATATATAATTTTCATTCATGCAACTAACTGGATAAAATACAACTTTGTTAAAGGCGTCGTAATTTCCTTTTATATTTCATTTCCGATACTCCTCGTCGACTTCTCGCCTATATTATTATTCACGGTTATAGAGAATTTTACGACGCGATAAAAAAAAAAAAAAAAAAAAAAAAAGAAAAAGAAAAAAGAAAAAAAAGAAGTTAACGCAATGAATTGAAGGACCATGAAACGATCTAACTAATAACCCATTAAAATTATCCTATAATTCTATTAGATTTTCCATTTAAAGTCTATATATATATATATATATATGTCAACAGATCCGTTTACCTCCTGTGTCCCTTGTTCGTAAAATGGCGTATCGTTCGAGTAAAACTCGATAAAATCGTGCAAAACATATCGTACGTATCAACCTACCTACCTACCTACATACCATACGTACGTAGGCAGACATAGTACAAAATTGAGAAAGGGAAGGAGAAGAGAAAATCGCGAGCTCGTTTAACGAGCCTATACTTTTTAAATGAATGACTTGGCACGCCGACCATGGACACCTTCGAGATAAATGGATCGATATTGGGCAATAGATCTCAATAGCTCGAGGCTTCCATTTCGTTGATTTGAGTTTGATCGATAGATTAACTAAATCGAATAGGTGATATACAAGATATTTATCCGTAATCTATGTGTTTAGAAAGTTTTTATTTAATTCATTTGAAACGTTCGTGAGTGAGTCAGTCAAAAAAAAAAAAAAAAAACAAAAAAAAAAAGAAAAAAAAAGAAAAAAAAAAAGAAAAGAAGAGAAAAGAAAGTAATCGGACTTGTCGTAAGATTAAATATTTTTTTTCCTTTTCTCTCTCTTTTCTTCTTCTTCTTTTTCCTTCTCCTTCCTTCTTCCTTTTCTTATTTTATTCCTTATTGCAATATTCTTCAAGAATATCCCCGTGAGAAAGATAACAAATGATAACACATCCATTCACACCCTTTCACTCTAATTTGCGTTTCTATCCGCCTAAAACGTTTTTAGAAAGTAATGCGAGTTGCTTTCACTTTCGATTACTTCACTTTTTTTCAGATTTATTTATTTTCTTTTTTTCTTTTACGTTTATTTTTTTTCTTTTTTTTTTTGTTTTTTTTTTTTTTTTTTTTTCTTACTTTTTCTTCCCCTTTGGTTTCCATAAGTTTTTAGGACTTTAAAAGGTCCGCCGAGATTCGTCAACGATTCGAGAGACAATCGATTGTCTCTCGAATCGAGGGCAGCGGTCGTGTGACGCTCGTTTAGAGAAAGGAAAGTAAAACGTGAACGGTAGCTACGCCTCCTCCCTTCTACTATGACCGTCTTCTTCTTTTTCTTCTTCTTCTTCTTCTTCTTCCTTCTCCTTATCCTTCCTCATCTCTTTTTATTCTTTATTCATTATCGATTCCATTTTCATCTCATAAAAATATATAATATGTATATATATATATATATATATATATATACACGCAGGAACTTTCTACAGAAAATTTTCATTCGATCTAACAAAGATAAATCGTAAAATTAATTAGTGAATTGCTCATTGTTATCCCATTATCCTATTATTCACCTCACATCCATCTAATTATACGAATTCAAAAGCAAACGTATCATAAAGTATCGGAAAAAGAAAAGGAAGAAAGAAAAGAGGAAAGAAAAGGAAAGAAAAGGAAAAGGAAAGGAAAAGGAAAAGAAATTAAAAAAAAAAAAAAAAATGTACATCATTCCTGTTTAATGTCGGAACATTAAACGAGCCTTTACCAACCGTAACTGGTACCAGGTTTTCGGTTCATGTTATGTTAAAACAAGCAACTACATGAGGAGGATTTATGTACAAGACGTAAGTTTCTCCTACTTAACGACAAGGGGAGATGGGATAGGGGAAGGGGTTGGAGGTTAAGGTGGGAGAGTGGGAGGGGGGTGGGGGTTAGAACGAGTCCGTAGGCATTGTACCTCCTACCTTCACAAAATCTCGTCCAATTCGAGAACGAGACAAACGGAGAATGTACTTTTCGGGGAAGCATGAACCAATGTTTTAAAGAAGAAACAAATAATAATAATAATAATAATAATAATAATAATAATAATAACGACAATGATAATAATAAGAACACTCGTGCAAGTAAGTTATTTGAGAATAAATAACAAAACTCATGGGGGGAGGGGGAGGGGGATTGGATCTATCGATATCATCGCCGTTATTAGCTTCGCGTATGTAACTGAGGGCACCGTTCGGGTTTTAGCTTGAAGTAAAACGCGTGTCGGTCAGTAAATCGTCGACCGCCGGAGTGAAAGACGGAGAGTAAAGGTACCACAAGAGACACCATCGCTAGAGCTATTCATTCCATCGCGAGAATCGAACTGGAGCTAGCCGAAAGGAAGCAAAAGTAGAAGTGGACGACGTTATTCCAACAATCCAAACGCATTGCCGAGTACGCGTTGCTTAGCACTTACAAAGAATTATTCGTTCCCAAAGAAGTGTTCACGCTGAGCAGAGGAACGAATTAAACACGCGTGTGTTATCATCGTTATCTATCACCGGGAGTGATTGTTATTACTGTTACTGTTATAGTTGTTATTATTATTATTATTATTATTATTATTGTACTTTTTCTTTTCTTTTTTCTTTTTTTTTTTTTTTATCTTCCTCCTGTTCTCTTTTTTTCTTTTTCTCTTTTGCTCTTCTCTTGTTTCATTCCGTTTACGTTTCGTTTTGTTCAATTTAAAACGGACTCTCCCGGAAAACAAAAGTCTCCTCGACTTCCTTTCATCCCTCTTTTCGATTTTGTCATTTTTCTTTTGTCTACATTCTTTTTTCCCTTTCCCTTTCTTGTTTTTTTCTTTCTTTCTGTCTTTCTGTCTGCTCTCTCTCTCTCTCTTTCTCTTTTTATCTTCGTCTCCCTTCTCTCCCTTTCATCCTCACGTCCACCCTTTTTGGTTTTGTCAACTCAACGTTGGTTTCGTGAAAACGTACGGATCGCGTGTGACCAGGCAGCGCGATGCTCGAAGGGTGAGTTTTTTGACACGTCCTTTGATATTTTTTTACAGCTTTTTTATTATTTTTTTGTTTTTCTTTTTCTTCTTTCTTTCTCTCTCTTTCTCTCTCTCTCTCTCTCTCTCTCTCTCTCCCTCTCTCTCTCGATTGAAATGATAACCACTTCGAAAAAATAGTTTCAACGTGCTCGACCGACAAACAAATTTTTAAATTAGACGAAAGTTAAATAATCATCGAAAGTGAGGAAGAAAGAAAGAAAAAAATATATATATATATCTACGTAATTTTAATTAAGGAGATCGACATTCATTTCGTCGGATCTCACGAAACCTCGTTTGATCTCTATCACGCGAGTTGCACGTTAACCTCGTTGACTACTACGCAAAGTGAAAGGAGAATCCGTTATGCATCGCATCGAGAAAGTAATCCTCAATTTTATTCCGCTATGGACGGTCTCTTATCTTAACGGTTTAGTAAATTTTTTGCAAATTTTCCGCAATATACATTGTTAAGTGACAATGTATATCTGTCGCTCATCTCCAAACTGAGAGAGGACAGAGTTTTAAACCGTAAAACAATTAAACGACCTCTCCAACCGTAAAATAATAATAATAATAATAATAGTAATAATAATAGTAATAATAATAATAATAATAATCATTATAATAATAATAATAATAATAATAATAATAATAATAATAATAATCATTATAATAATAATAATAATAATAATAATAATAATAATAATAATAATAATAATAATGATAATAATAATAATAATTATAATAATTATAATAATAATAATAATAATAATAAAGAAAAACATCAAATTAAATCAAATCAAATCAAATAACGACAGATAAAGTTCAATAAAAATTGTTAATGGCGTTATTGGTGTTAACGTTAATGATAGATATTATATTATACAGGTTGTTTCAAAAATAAATCGCCAAACTTTAAAGAAACCTAATTCTGCTCGTTGTAAGGACGAATAAAAAAAAAAGAAATATCATAAATGTTAGGAAGACCCCCGAAATGCTTTTTTTTCCACTTGTAAAATCTTTTCTTTTTTCTTCTTCTTTCTTTTTTTTTTTTTTTTTTTTTTTTTTTTTTTTTTTTTTTCTATTGCATTAAAGAGATCTTAGAAAGAGAAACGTTTAAAACTATTGCAACATATCGTCTATCATCAAAAAAATTTTCACGAAATATTCTTCCGCATTAATGTGTCAAACGTCTCAAAGCGACGCATTGTAAAAAATGTTGTTCGTAACTTCGAAAATGGAAGAAGCATTTACTGTGATCCATATTTATGACTTGATCCTTTTCTTCCTTATGTTTTTTTTTTCTTTTTTTTTTTTTTTCTTTTTTTTCCTTTAATTCTTACTGTCAGTAGAATAATATAATGGCGATTAAAGTTTCAACGAACAATTTCTGAAATGTCCTGTATATAATATAATGAAATAATTGAGATAAAATTTTAAATTATCGAGACTATTGAGAGCATAGATGGAAAAAGGTGAGTTTCACACGGAAGGTCCAGCTTATAGATAGATATCCTAGCATTATGTCATAATCCGCAAACACGTAAAATAATTCGCGGTAACGACCAATAGGGGAAGGGACTTTCGCAATTCCATTACGATGCGCACACCCTTATGTAACGAGGAAGTGATTCTTGCTGCATCGTCCGTACAATTCAACCTCACATCCAACGGCTAACTTGCAAAATTATTTATTTTATCGTGTCATTATTAAAGAATTACAAAGATGAATTATCTCGATCATTTTAGAACCGAGAATGATCTCGACAAGTGTAATTGCCTTGATGAATAATATGTTTCCACCTTATTCCTCTATCTCGTTTCGATTAAGGATTTAATTTGGAAAGAAAGAAAAAAAGAACCCGACAAGAATCTCTTTTTTGTGTTTCTTTTTTTTTTCCTTTTTTCATTTTTCTTCATTTTTTGCCAGATGAAAATCAATTCTCTATTCTTTAATCTCTCTCTCTCTCTCTTTTTTTTTCTTTTTTTTTTTTTTTTTTTTTTTTTAATTACCCGTGACTTTGAAATCCTTTCACCGATTAAAAAAGAAAGAAGAAGAAGAAAAAGAAAAAAAGAAAGAAAGAAAGAATAGAAGGAACATACGGAGTTTCTAATAATTATTAAAAAATAAGGAATAAAGAGAAGAGAGAAGATGTTGAACGACTGTATAGGAAAATAAGAAGCGTTATTAGTTGAGAGTGAGAGAAAGAAAGAGAAAGAGAGAGAGAGAGAGAGCTCTTAATCACTGTCCGCCCACACTCGACGTTTGCTTTGAATTAAAAGATGTTACAACGAGATAGTCGACGAAAGCTCGACGACGGCTTTGACGTTTAACCCGCAACGATAGTTTCTCGAACGTGTAACCACCGAGGCGATCGAGACAAATTAATACTTTCATAATTCCTTTAACGAGTTGCGGTTCGTTCAAATCGAACCGAATCTGTCGAACTTCATCTGATACTTTATTTTAATAGTAATAGAAATGCAATTTGATCTAATTTAAACGAAATACAATATTTTATAATATTACGAATAATTATATTACTAAATAGATTATTAAATAGATCAATCGTATCGTATTAATCGAACAATTATAAATTTTTTCAATATACGTATATTACAATGCTATATTAATATTAATATTAATTTTATTAACGAAATTATATTGATATTAATATTATTAAGAAAATGTTCTTTTGTAAGGAACTTTTTAACGAACAGCACGTTTAAAAGGAAAATAAATTATTCATGTATAGTCGAAAAAAAAAAAAAAAAATCGGTGAAAGCTTCGCTTATCGTACAAAAAGCATCGGTTTTCGAATCCTTCTCGCTTTCTTACGATTTCCGATTTCTCGCATTTCGACGTGATCGGAATAACGCTTGAATTCGTTGCGATTCGTTACGAGTTACAATTTAAATTGTTTTCACATTGATAGAAATGAATCGATCGAACGAAACGCATGATTGACGTCGATTGGATAGATCCTCGGAACTATATAATATTATATTTTCTATACCGAGGGATTATATAAAATTTATATATTTATCGTTAAAGGAAATCTATCACAGATGTTTTTACTTCTAAATATAAGAATAATGTGCAGAAACTCACACACACACACACACACATACACACGTATACACAAAAAGAAAAAAAAAAAGGAAAAGATCCAAACGAAATTCTATTTGACCAATCTTTAATTTGTTATTTTACAGATTCGCGATAGCGCGGAGCACGATAATAGGAATCGTGGCGTTACTGATCGGATTTAACAGCCATGATCATGCATGCAAAGGATTGCAATATCAACCGGTTGAGATTTATGGAAACGCCGAGGAATGTGCTTTGATCCTAGATGGTCCTGGCAGAACTAGCGTTTTCGATTACACTTATAATTTACTTCGAGGAAATTTGTAAGTATTTTCTCTCTCTCTCTCTCTCTCTCTCTTTATCTATCTATCTTTCTATCTATCTATCTTATTAATGTTTTATTTAAATAAACATAATTACGATATTCTATATGTAAAAGAGGAAACGATCGAGTTCCGTTATGACTAAGTAAATGAAACATAAGGCCAACTTTTACTTTCACTCGAGTATGCTTATATGTATGAATATATATATTTATCGTCAATCACCGATAACGTATGAACAAAATATATGTGTTTGACCTTTTGACGTAAACTTTCGTTAACACTAAGTATGATAATTCTAATGAGTAGAAATTAAATGAAAATAAAAAGAAAAGAAATATAAATGATAAATAAAAAAAGAATAAATAAATAAATAAATAAACGAAAAGGGAAAATGTAGCTTACGAAAACATAGCTGAGAATAATTTGATTGAAGTATTTTTTTTTCAAGAGAAATTTTAGAAATTCGAACGAATTCGAATAAAAAAGAATTACATATATATATTTATATATATATATATATATATATGTGTGTGTGTGTGTGTGTGTGTATAGAAACGTGCCATGGTTCACCTTTTCCATTTCTGTCTTACGTACTCGGACTCGATCGCTGAGGTATCTCCTGCTGTCCTGTGGAGTTTACTTGCATAAACGAGCATACGTACATACATACATACATACATACATATATACGTACGCGCGAATGCATTACGACAGCGGTCAGAATTACGTAAAGGGAATTCTCAAAAATTATGTGCGTCTTATTGCGATACGGTACTCGGTACCAAATGAAAGAGAGAATAAGAAGTTTTTAACGGGTCCGTTCTTCTTTTTTAAGGGTGTTCACGCAAAAGAGAAACGAGTTTCTTGTCATCATTTTATTGTCCTATCTTTCAGGTTTCTTCTTTTTTCTTTCTCGCTTTTCTCCTTTTTTCTTTCTTTTTTTTTTTTTTTTTTATGTTACGAAAGTTCGAGGGAAAGGGTGCATAACGTCGAATGAGATCGTTCAAGGTCGAATTTATAATTGACAGTATACATATACATATACAAACGCGCGCACACACACACACACACACACATGTATATGAGGTAAAAAAGATATTAATCGTTTGTTGTTAGGTCAAAAATTTCTTTATAATATTTATCAAGTATTTCGAAATAAGGAGAGAATTGTATTGAAGAATGCATCGTTGAGATAGTTTTCCACGGGAAGAAAAAGGAAAGAAGAAAACGGAAAGAAGAAGAAAAAAAAAGAAAAAAAAAAAAGAGAAACGTATAACGACCTCCTTGATGTGATCGGATATGTCGATATATAATAGTTGTTATCGCGTAAAATGCGATAACTATGGGAGCATTGTACGTTTATTCCTGACATTTTCTTTGCCCCTTTGATTCAATGTAGTACTGCGGTATGAACGCACTTTTAACGAGTACTTTCTAGACAATCTAGACGAGATTGCATTCGGCATTGCCGAGAAGGACGCGAACTCGGAATTCCATTCCGCGATGGTAATGTGCTTTCGCGTGTTAGGATCAACAATTCCTTCGTCTCATTCTTACAACTATTTTTTTCGTTTTCGAAAAAGAAAAAAGAAAAAGAGAGAAAAAACGAGCTCGTTTGAATAACGCGATGGACGGATAGATATATCGTAAAAGTGAAAAAGAAAAAAAAAAAAAGAATAATAATAATAATAATAATAATAATAATAATAATAATAATAATCGTTAACAGTCACTGTGTTGGAAAAGAGGAAACAAACAAATTATACAACGTAAGAAACGAACGTTTACCGCGATGAAATGGAAAAAAAGAAAAAGTAAGAGTAAAATGGATATTATTAATGTTTTACTATGTTGGGAAAAATTGCAACAAATAAAATAATATATTGAAGTTTGGATAAATAATATATAAGAAACATGGTGGGTGAAGTTAATATATACTTTATCTAGGTTACTCCGCCATGCGTGAACGTTTTCAAATCGCGCGCACTCTTATGCAACGAAAGGCGAACAAACTAGCTCTGAACATTCTATTACCAATAATCATTTCATTTTTATTAATACGATAAAATCATTATATTATTTTCGCAAAGCTATTTTCTCTTTATAATCATTCTTTTTTCTTTCTTCTTCTTCTTCTTCTTTTTTTTTTTTTATTTTTTTTTATTTTTTTTTTGTTTTTTTTTTTTTTGCAACATCCTACAAAAGAAAATAAAAAAGCTATTTTCTTTGATAGATAAAAGAGAGTATAATAGAATAACAAAAGCTTTCCTATTTATTTTAAAATAGAAACAATGATAATAAAATTATTTTCTATGTGATATACAACAATAACAATAATAATAATAATAATAATAATAATAATAATAATAGTAGTAGATATAGTATATGTGCGCGTATGCAAAAATAATGTAGGATGAAAGTGAGTCATACCTTGGAGCGGTGTGTCCGAGGTCCGTCGTAACGCGGAAGAAATGGCTTCTAACGTAAGATAATAAATAAATAAAGAAAATAAAAGATCAGAAAGTAAATGGTGTTGGGATATAATATAGTGGCCAGTGGGTCAACCTTCGATGGTAAAAGCCACGGGCAGCACGTCAATGCCAGTATATTTCGTATCTAGGAGAAACAGGATATATGAGTCAATTCTCAGGATACTCTGCGAAATATATAGTCTCGAGTTACCTAGATACAGAATATCTCTCGAAATGTAAGCTTTCGTACGTGGATTTTATATACCATAGAATATAATATATACATACATATATACATATACATGTATATATATATATGTATTATATATAAGTATATTTTTCTATACTAATACACTTTCAAATAGTTAATGCATTCTTCCCTTTCTAATTTCCTTGCATTATTATAGATATTTTCTATTCTTAAATTCGTAGAAAAAGAAAAAAGAAAAGAAACGAAAAAGAAGAAAGAGAAAAAAAAAAAAGAATGAAACAATGTGCTTGCCTGCCTGTTTACTTGCTTGCTAGCTTGCTTGCATCTTCTTCAATTCCTACCGGTAACAACTTACTACCTTCTTTATACAGGTTTTATAAACGCGTTTCTAAATGCACGGTTTTCAAGAGAGATAGAAATAGATGTAAACTAGGCTAGAACGCGTTAGGTAATTAAGCCGGAGAGAAGGGAAGCTGTAAATAATACTCTAGGAGTCAAAGATCGTAGTCTCTCGCGCCTTCGTTTTACATCCTCGCTGAGTTCTTCTTCTTCTTTTCTTTTTCTTTTTTCTTTCTTTTTTTTTCTTTCTCTTTTGCTTTTTTTCCCTCTATTTCTCTCTCTCTCTCTCTCTCTCTCTCTCTCTTCTTTAGTTTTCTATTATTATTAAGTTTCTCTTTCTCAGTCCACCTACTGCGGGATCGCAGACCTGTATCACCTACGATGCCGTTAATCATGCCTATATCGAGGCGAGGAAACGCATCAGTAAGTAAGACGATTATTATCGTCATCATTCTCTGTTATAGAATCGTTCAATCCAAGTCAAGTTTTTTTCTTCGATATACAATTGAAACCGTTTATTTCATGTTCCATCATGCGTTGGTTAATCGGCCATAGTATATTATTCATAAACCGATTCCCGAGTATAATTGCTTTCGTTGCTCCCTTCGACGATTAGTCAAACAATTGTGTAATTTTATTTGCAAACGTATAAATTCTTTTTTTTTTTTTTTTTTTTTTACAACGAAAGAAGAATAATCATCATCCGTATCAATTCTGATTCTAATATTTTCTATTTCTTATTTAATAGACGTCGCAAAGCCTAAACACGAAATCTGGAGACCCGAGGATCTGGCTACGGTCGGTGAACTCTTACTTGACATATCAACTAATTTAGCTCAAATGTGAGTACGTTCGTCGATAAAGCCTCGTAAAATATCAATGAATAACTTTCGAATGACAGAAAACACACACACACACATATGTGCGTGACAAATATTAAACATAAGAATTACCAAATGATTTCTAAACTTGTCATTTGATTTAACAGATACGGCCTGACATTTGAGGATATTGAGAAAAATCTTCCATTGATCGACACATCGAAAACACTGATACGCGAGATATGTCCCGCTTTTCTAAGCAACGTCGAATGTCGACCGGGAAAATATCGAAGATACGATGGGCTATGTACAAATTTACAAAATCCAACATGGGGTTCAACTTTGTCGCCATTCACAAGGTGAACATAAAAAAAAAAATAATAATAATATCGAATATAATTATCTACGATGTTTCTTTTAAACATTTTATCTTATCGATATCTAATCTTCTTTCTTTTTTTTTTTTTTTTTTCGTTTCTTTCTTTAGATTAATGCCACCACGATTTTCCGATGGTATATCAGCACCTAGGATAGCCGTAAGTGGACGAGAATTACCATTGTCCAGAATAGTATCCCGTACGATGCATCCAGATGAGGGATATCACGATCATGCTGGTACTGTCATGGTGATAGCCTGGGGCCAATTCATGGATCATGATTACACGCTTACTGGAACGCCCTTAGGTAATATATGTTTATACTTTCGAAAGAAATACATTTCTCTTTATATATGTGTATATATATATATATATATATATATATATATATATATATATACATTGTATATATGTATGTATTTTAAAAAAGAAAGTGACTTGAATAACTTTATCGATCAATCTCGTGTTAAAACGATGACAATGACGATCTAAAATATCGCAAATCTAATCTACAAAATGTATAATGTTGCCCTAGATACTTAATTAGAATAGAAATTAAACGTTAGAAAGTAAATACAATTCTTGATTACCGAATATCAGACCGATAAGAATATTACATAAATATATATGTATATGTATATATGTATATACACGTTGTGCTCCAATTAGATGTTGAGAAGTTATGTTAGGTCTAAGTGTGTAGCAACTGTGTGTAGGTTTTAAACCCTTTCCATTTTGAATATATTATTTGCCTTATATCGAAAGGAGAATAACTACGAGAGAAAGCAAATGATCACAGCGGCAAGATTATTCCAACGAGGTGTAATCGTTATTACTGTTTCCATGAAATCCATTTTTTTCTAAAAAGAAAAATAAAGTCAACTCTTGTCTTTCACTTTTGCACAAGCTCGCATTGAAGTATCTGAGGAAAATGATTAAAAAAAAAAGAAAAAAACAAGAAAATAAAATTAACGTTAAATGAACGTTAACGTTACGTTAGAATTGAATTCAATGAAATCGAAACATTTTCTAGATCCTCTAAATCGTAATGATCCGGAAGAATGTTGTTCTCGTCCACCGCATTTGAAGAATCCATATTGCAACGAGATACGTATACCAGAGGACGATTACTTCTACAGATTGTTCAACGTTCGATGTATGGACTTTGTACGAGCGTTTCCAGCAGTCCGACCAGGATGTCGTCTTGGATCACGTATACCTTTCAATTTGTTAACCGGAGTTTTGGATGGAAATACCGTTTACGGTATTACGGAGAATTTTTCTAGGTAATTCACAAACGATTAAATTTATTAATTAATTAAATATTTCTCTCAATTGAAAATTTTCATTTCATCATTTAAAAAATTATTATATCCATTTAGAATATATGTATATAAATATATTCTTTGGGATATCGAACGAAATTCAAAGGATCTTACAATATCGCGAGTCGAATAAACAAAATCAAAGAGGAATCGATGATTAATGTGCGAATCCAGATTGCCCTTGTCGAGTTTGAACACTTTAAACCGATTTATGGATAGGCTACGTTCATATATATATATACATGTATATATATATGTACGTATGTATGTATGTATGTATGTATATACATATATATATATATATATATATATATATATATATATATATATCGGTCAAATCAAGTTTATTTAGCCTGCATACGTACGTACCTACATTCGTTACATCATATTCAGGACAATAAATCAGCATTACGTCGTTCTATATTTTCTAACGTTGGTATTAGAGACATTAGACCATTCCCCAGACTTTCTATCAGCAGGCTCACATCATAGGATCCACTGTTGCACAATCTATGATCCGGACTTTGTTGATCCCATGCAATCACGTGCTCGAAATTCTAACTTCTCTAAACACGAATTACATTGATCCCCTTTCACGAAATTATATTAATATAAATAGAATTGTGTTTCTTTTTTTTTTGTTGTTGTTGTTCTTCTTCTTCTTTTTTTAATTATTCGTTATAATCTTTTTTCTTTCCTTTTTCCCTTTTTCCTTTTCCCCCATTTAGAAAACTCCGAAGCGGTTATGGCGGATTGTTAAGAATGAATCCAGTTTTTAATGAGTACGGATTGAAAGATCTATTGCCATTGAAATTAGATATACCAGACGAAGGATGCACTCGTCCGAACAAATCGATGTACTGTTTCGAAGCAGGTAAGATTTGTTTTCGTTGATAACAATGGGGGGAAAAAAAAAAAAAAAGAAAAGTTTCCGAGTTAATTAATTAAATTTAACGTTGCATCGGCCATCAATTACGATCTAGAAATGATGTAATTGAATTGTTTTCTTTCACACGGACTAACTTACGCTCTCCTTGATCTATGATTAAGAAAGGTATGACGTGGGAAAGTATTATGGAAAATGATTTACAATCGGAGTCACTTTCCATAACAATAAAACTTACGCGGTGCTTTAATGGAAAGTTCTCAAGAGCTCGCCTTGGAATTGTTCTGAATATCTTTTATGAATCTCGATAAATATATATATTTAAAAATAATTCTCATGATTTTACAAAATATTACGTGCAACTGTAACATCGTTAAAAGTTTCGTTTAATTAAGATTCGATTCGATTCGATATGATTTGATATGATTTGATTTGATTTGATTTGATTTAATCTTTTTGTTTGAATCTTAGGTGAAATTCGAGTTAACGAGCAGTTGGTATTAACGTGTATGCATACGTTGGTAGCAAGGGAACACAACAGGATTGCTAAAATACTCACTCGTATTAATCCTCATTGGGATGACGAGACGTTGTTCCAGGAATCAAGACGCATAGTCATCGCTGAAATCCAACATATCACTTATAATGAATTCCTCCCGATTCTTTTGGGAAAAGACGTTATGGAGAAGTTTGGACTTCTTCTTGAGAAAAATGTAAGATGATATTTTTTCGAAAGAAAGAAAGAAAAAAATAAATAATGATCGATTGGTATTTCAATAATGTTTTACAAAAATAAATTGATAACATTTGTAGGTATATTGGGATGGATACGATCCAACAGTAAATCCTGGTGTTATCGATGCATTCGCCGCTGCTGCATTTAGATTTGGACATTCTTTGCTACCAACTGCGGTCGAACGTTGGAGCAAGGCTCATAAATTTATTGGTAAATAAATCTTACGATAATATTTATAATATCAATAAGAATTTTTAAATTACGATTGTGTATTTATTTTCTTTTCTTTTTTTTTTCTTTTTTTTTTTTTTTTTAAAGCTTCGAAAAGATTATCAGATCTAATTAGAAGACCGTACGATCTATATCGCGCTGGAGTTTTGGACGAATACTTTATGGGATTAATGAATCAAGTTGCCCAAGCTATGGACGATTCGATAACACAAGAAGTAACAACGTGTTGATTATTATAATTCACATTAACATCAATAATAAGAATAAAAATGATCAGGGATTGATTGCCTGTTAAAAACTTTTCCGATGATAATTTTTTCCAGGTGACAAATCATTTGTTCAAAAAGGTTGGTGCAAAGTTCGGAATGGATTTGGTATCATTCAATATGCAACGTGGAAGAGAATTTGGTATACCGAGTTACATGGACTTCCGGTTAGTTCGTACGATTCAACTTTCAATGTCGAATTCAACTTTCGATTCAACAATATTAAAATGATAAATAATAATGTTATATCATTTTAGAAAATATTGTGGATTACCCGAGGCTAAGACCTTCGACGAATTGTTCGGATCCATGCCAAACGAGACTATTGGACGGTATAGCTCCATTTTCGAGTGAGTATAGAAGAACAAAAAAAAAAAAAAAAAAAAAAAAAAAAAAAAAAATAAAAAATGTTTTTTTCTTTTTTTTTTTCTTTTTTCAAATTAAAAGAAAAAAAGTTTCGTTCGCAATGAATGCATCGATAAATATGATATCAATTTTCAAACAGACATCCAGCGGACGTAGATTTGTGGTCCGGTGGTGTATCAGAGCGACCACTTCCGGGTAGTATGCTTGGTCCAACCTTCGCCTGTGTAATCGCTACGCAATTTAGCCATTCACGACGTGGTGACAGGTTTTGGTACGAATTACCGAACCAACCATCGTCCTTCACTCTCGGTAAGATCCTTTCGAATCCTCTCGAGAGTTTCTTGTTCCACAAGGCCATATTACAATTATATTAATGGTCGTTCTCGCTTTCACTTTTCTAGATCAACTCAATGAAATTCGTAAGACGAAACTTGCTAAAATGATATGCGACAACACAGACCTGATAGACACCATACAAATATATCCAATGGTTCTGCCTGATCATGAAATGTAAGTTTGCCATCTTTTTCTTTCTTCCTTTCTTTTTTTTTTCTTTCTTTCTTTTCTTGTTTTTTTTTTTTTGTTTTCTTTTTTTTTATACTTTCTCTTTTTTCTTTCTTTTTATCTCCGCAAATAATACGAAACGTAATTAAAAGTAAGTATTACATATGTTAGTTTTAAATTCGTTCGAAATTCTATCTGTTATACGTTATTCGATTAAAATTTTCTTACGAAACTAAGAGCAATTCTAACGATGTATTATTAACAGCAATCCACGAGTACCATGCCGTAGTGGTGTATTACCAAGTATAGACCTGAGCAAATGGGCCGAGTTTCCAACGAGCCATTCAACGCAATATGTGAGTAATCTAGCGCGACAGTACGGGCCTTTTGGGAAGTAAGAAAAGGGCCTCATCCACGTTCCATCCTAGAAAATATTAATAAACAATCAGAAAAAAAGAGAAAAAAAAACAACAACAACAACAACAAAAAATATATATATATAATATATACACCGGGATACTACATACTTATCACCACTACCACTACCACCACCACCACCACCACCACCACCACCACCACCACCACCACCACCATCACCATCACCACCACCACCACCACCACCACCACGTAGCATGCCTCACGAGCAAGGACATCCTAATCCAAGACACATTGCCTAGGCATGCACGCAGAAAATAAAACAAGCAAGCAAGCAAGCAAGTAACAACAACAACAACAACAACAACAACAACAACAACAATAACAACTACAACAACAACAACAATTAAAGCAACAACAACAAGAACAACAACAACAAAACGTAATAGACTTAAGACAATCGTCATAAACGTCGTCTAGTAAAAATAGGTATAATATTGCACTGCCCGCCTCTCCCCACCGCTCACCACCCACTGGCCCATCCCTATCCCCGTTCCTCTTGCATAAATTTTCACATCTATCACGCATATCGAATTTTTTTTCTTCTTTTCTTTGTCGTTTTGTTTTGTTTTATTTTTGCACTTGTATGCAGCCATAATCACGTTTGTAGTTTATTCATTAAAAATGAATAGGAGGAATGAAAGTGATAACCCCTTTTTTTTTTTTATTTTGCCATTTTTTTGTCTTTCCTTTTTTTCTCTCTTCGAGAAAACTAAGAAAGATCTTGAAGGAAGGTAAATTAATTTATTAAAATCGATAAACGACAAAAGAATAATTAATTTTGCTGCATGGTAGATGATACCTATAACAGAGGAAAAAGCTTTTCATTAGTTCTTCATACATAACTTATAAGTTCATTCAATTAAATGTTAGAGAGAAATAGAGAAAGAGAGAGAGAGAGAGAGAGAGAGAGAGAGAGAGAGAGAGAACTAATTTAATGTATTTTATATTACGTATTAAACGGCGAATCGAGAGTGACAGTAAAATCAAAATTTATCGTTAATATTAATTGCCGTATGCAATTTAGAGTTTAGCGAGTTTTTTCTTTTCTTCTTTTTTTTCTTTTTTTCTTAGATCCTGTAGAGGTCGAAGACTTAATTTGCATGGTGCATAGCGAACATAGTACCTATATCACATATATTAATTACACATACACACACGCACACACATATACGTCTCTACATAATATATATATATATATATCTATATATATATATATAGAATAGAATTCTGTATTTATCTTTATACACTTCAATCATCTCACAGTTTGAAATTTAGTTTGAAATAGAAATCAATTTATCTATTAATAATATATTACGCACGTTTTCACGCCGTTATTATTATGCACATTGATTGGACTAAAACTTCGTTGATTCGATACTTTGATAAGTGAAACAAAAAATATTCACATACTTACACACACACAAACACATACCCATACGTACATTTTACACGTATATACACATCCATCCATCCATCCATCCATCCATCCATCCATCTATCCATCCATCCTAATCGTCCATTGTCCTTGATTTTCCCGTCGCCATTTATTTTGCGCAGCACCACCACCGTCGTCGGCACACAAGCTACAAATGTAAAAAAGAAAAAACTATTGTACTGTAGCGTTTGGTGGAGGAACGTTTGCTTGACGTGCCGGGACGTCCGGCGAATGCGGACACGGTACGGGACCACTACGAGAAACAGGACGCTTTGCGAATCTTCTTTGAGAGTATTAATGGCATTGCTTCGTATCTGGGCATCACGAGAAAGTAATGCGCGCGCGCACAAGCACACCAGAGACGGGCCCATCTACTGATAATCATTTCGCAAAAAGAAAAAGAAAAAGAAAAAGAAAATGAAAATGAAAAAGAAAAATGAAAGAGTAAAGGAAAAAAAGTAAAAGTGGGAAAGAAAAGAAAAGAAAAAAAAGAAAGGAGCAACGGCAGAAGAAAGAGAGGAAAAAGTCATACAATCGATATAAATTATCTAACTGGCATATTACGTGCCCAAGTGCACTTGTTTTGTTCCCTTTTTTTTTTTTCTTTTCTTCTTCTTTTCTTTTGCTTTTTCTTTTTTTTTTTTTTTTTTTTTTTTTTTTTTCTTAAAACACTCGTGTAAATTAGATTTACGTAGAGCATACATCTTAAAGTGAGTTAATAAAATGAATCTTCGACTGTATATAACATACATACGTAAATATATATACATATGTACATATATATATATACATATGTATATATATATATATATATATATCAACCTTACTCGATGTCACAAACCCTAATATCGAATTAATTACAATGAAAATAATTATTATTCATTTGCCGTGCCAAATGAAGCGCGAATATGTGCGTTTAGCACTTAACTATAAGTTCTTTTTTTTTTTTCTCTTAGCCGTTTAAGGTATTATATATCGTAAAATGCATTATGTAAATAACGCCCTTGCAGTGGCTCAGAAAGGATTGCAAAGAATATTAAGATTAACACGTGAAAAAGAAATTGAAAGAATAAAATGAAAAACGAAAAGAAAAAGAAAAATAAGGGAAAAAAAAAAAGTCAAATCGTTTCTGCGCCACCGCATTGTAGAACCCTCCCCCATCCCCTCCCATTGTAGTTGTTGATTATATATTAACTATACATCTACATATATATATATACATATACATATACATAAACATATACATATACATATACATATACTTTGTACATATTAACGAGCATCAAGAAATAAAGTCACTTTGATAATAGTGCCATTAAAATGAAAGGAATACGCTTTTTAATCCTTATTTAATCTATTATCCTGTATTATTGCAGAGAATTTTTTTGCACCGTAGACTTGGTTTGCAATAATTTTTTAACAATGACATTATTTAATACGTCAAACTCGTCAATTTCAGCGTCGACAATCTCGCGAACCTAATCGAGATGTGATACATTTTCTACCTAAACCCTATCAAAGATCATTCGAATTCAATTCGAAAAAGAAAAGCCTTGGGAAAAAAGACGAAAATATTAATAAATATAAATCCGTATTATGGACGAGAATCGTACGAACGGTAACGACGATCGACGTCTTATCAACGAGCATAGAAAATGATACGATATTCGATAAAGATTTTAAACGTGTTCCCGTAATCGATGGCGTCATCGATTTTAACAGGATCATCGAGAAAATTCGTGAAAAAAATAAAAGGATTAATACACTGAAGAATAAACGATTGTCGAGAGAAATAAATGGTAAAAGTATCACGGGTAAACGATTCAAACGTTCCACATTAGGTCTGAATAATAATACTAATAATAATAATAATAATAATAATAATAATAATAATAATAATAATAATAATAATAATTCGTCGTACGTAAAAATGGAAAATATTCATAACAATTTGAAACTCTATCGACATCCTAAATTCACTCAGGAAGATGAAAAATCAAAGAATATCGATACGAGTATAAATATTAATAATGATTTTTACAAACGCATATGGGAGATAATTAACAGTTCACGTCCAAGTTTTAAAATCGTGGTACCGTCTACGAGAACATTGAGAGAAACGCAAAAAGATATTTTCAAGGATGAACAAGTAGCATTGTCCAGTTCGGAAATCGAGGATTTAAATCTTCCTTATAACGAGACTGGGTCTTTGAACGAGAAAAAGAAGTCATTTACCGGTGTACCTTTCGACGAGAGAAGACCTTCAGAGGAAGAGGAGGATGAGTTTGATAAGTATGTTAAAGTAATTGATACGAAACACGTCGGCAATCGTTCAACATTTGATCCATCGTTCAAATCGAAGAATGAAATGCTTCATAACCATCACAAAGTTATCTCTAATATTGACGATGAATCATCATCGTATGTTGATTCTAATCGAAATGGATATTCTTCAAACGAGAATATAATATCGTTTGATATCTCGAAAGAACCTAAAAATGAGAGCAAAAAGGAGATCGTTAATTATTCTCCTTCCGTGCCAATAGAAAAATTTGTGGAAAATAACAAATCTACTATCGATTACAATCTATACAATATCCCTTATGTCGAGGTACCCGATTATACGGACGAAAGGGAAGAAAGTTTAGACGAGGAGGATCGTCTACGTGCTAAATCACAAAATTCAAATTCTAAGAATTTATCGATTGACTCTATTGACCGAGCGATGATAATAATAAATACTACGTCCGATCAGGCGTATTTAGTAGGGAAAAAAAATAAAACGATTGACAAACATGATAATCAATCGCCACGATCAATGACTACGAAGAACGTTAAATCATTCGAAATTTCTGATCCTTCGAAGAACGATATGATTAATCGTGAAAAAACGAAAATGAATGAGAATAATGTTCAAAGTTCGAAGTCCGAAGTTAAAAATAAGTCGAATGATGACTTCGCCCTGTCCGATATCGATTTTGATATAAACGAATATAGAAAGCCATTCAATTTGGATGACTTTTTAAAAAACGAACCATTTTTTCATGAACTCAAAAATAACAATAACAATAAACGAAATAGTAAGGGACCATCGTCGGATGATAATAAAAATAATTATTCCTTTATGTCGAAAAATGCAAACAACGAGGATCCTCCCGAGGAATATATTGGAATAAACGACGACATGTTAAACGAAGAAAAAGATTTTCTCGATCGTTATTTTACCAAGGACGTTGTCGACAAATTAAAAGCGAATTCGGACGAGGAAATTCGCATGGAAAACAAAAGGAAAGATATGGAAGAAAATAAAAAGAGGAACTTAAAAACGTTGTCATCCATTCTTGAGAAAAAGGATCGAATTTCAAGATTCGACGAGGAAGTGAATAAGGATATCGAGGACGGTGTAAAAAAAGCTCCCTCCTTTTATAAGAATTATTGGTCTCTGGAGTACAAGTTGCCTGGTACGAAGGATATAAAAAGAGACGAAGAAAATATGAATTAGAAAGATTTGTGAAAAGGTATACGCGCCGATCAATTTATACTCCTATTATCTACAAACAAAATTATATATATATATATATATATATATATATATAAATATATAATATTACACTCTTACTATATTATATTATTATATTTTTTTATATATATGAGCCGTTGATTTTGAAAGTGGGGCGAGTCCATTATTTTTTGTATTCCTTTTTTATTTTTTCTCTTTTCTTTCTTTTTACAAATAAAAACATAAATTTTATGTTAATTTATAATAAGAATTAGAATTAATTTTTTTTTCATTCAAACAAAATCTATCTGTCCAATTTTTAAAATCAATGGCTCGTAGTATATAAATTTCTTTTCTTTTATCACTATGATCAATAATCATTAACGAGGCGATGATTGATAATGATAAATTTCTCACGAATTCGTTTAACTATTTCACTCGTTATCTTTTCGCACACAAAATCTGTTATACATATATATATATATATGTGTGTATGTTTGTATACGTATAAATAAATTTTAAATAAAACCAATATTATATCAACTCTACGACTCTAATTAAAGATTTAAAATGTAATTTTATTTCAATCACGAACCTCAATCAGACGCAACTAAAATCGACGATGGTATTTTGACTTAACAGAAAAAGAAAAAAAAAAAAAAAAAAAAAAAGAAAAAAAGAAAAGAGAATAAAAAAAGAAAAAATAAATAAATAAAATAAATGACAAACGAAAAATACTTTTAGAATATCTTAATAATTAAATAAACAAGGGTATGTTGGGGAATTACATCAGGATGACTCAGGATGAGTCGAGAGTGCAGGAAATGAAAGAAATGAAATAGAAAGAAAGATAAAGAGATAGAGAGATAGAGAAATAGAGAAGATAGATAGATAGACAGAGAGAGAGAGAGAGAGAGAGAGAGAGAGAGAATGAGAGAGAGTGAGTGAGAGAATGAGAGAGAGAGAGAGAGAGAGAGAAAGAGGAAGAGAGAAAGAGAGATAGAGAGAGAGAGAGAGAGTATAAGAGTCGATGAACGACGTATGAACGAAGTAAGGTAAAGCAGCATGGTTTCCCCCGTATACGAGGGGTGAATTTAGTGACTCTACGGATATATAAAGTCTCTCGACGAACTCTCCTCGGTGTCATTCGTCTGGTTTTAACAATTATAGCGGCTTCGTCGTCCCGTCCTTATAAAAGGAACGAATCAGGCAAGTACGACTTTCCGATTTGTCTCTCTTTGTCTTCTTAACTCTTGCGCGTCCTTACCGATCATTCCGAAAAAAAAAAAGAAAAAAAAAAAAAGAAAAAAAAAAGAAAAGAAGGAAAAGAAAAAAAGTAAAAATGAAAAAAAAAGAACGGACTTCTCTTCGAGTGCTGTTGCAAAAAAAAAAAAAAAAAAAAAAAAGGATAATAAAAAGAGAGAAACAGAAGTGCCCATATTTATAACTTCGGTACGTTCACAGTTTGTGTCCAATAAGGAAAACGCGGAAGAGACAGATTCCGGTTATAAATGTCATCTATATATACACATATACGTATACATAAACATGCATATATACATACATATATACATACATATATATATATATATATATATATATATACACACAAAGTGAGTAACCAATGTGAGCGTAATAAATACACACTGATAAGTGTTAGTGTTATATATGCATTAGTACACACGCGCGCATTGTCCGAGCAAATTAAAATAGTCAGACAGAAGAGCCTTCAGTTCTTCAGATAGTCAGGATAATACAGGTTCAATTTATATTCAACGATAACTGGAAGTTTCTAGGGGAGGGAGGGAGGGTGGAAGAGGGGGGCGGAGGAGGGGAATAAAAAAAAAATAAAAAAGAGAAAAAGGAAGACCCGACAGTTCTTTTAACTACTACTGCATTCTACGATTTACAATTGTGTCTATATCAAAGTAAATCTCATAATTACATCAACGATACCATTAAACATCATCCCTCTCTCTCTCTCTCTCTCTTATTCTTTATTCATTCGTTCATTTGTTTGTTTGTTTGTTTGTTTCTTTCTTTTTTTCTTTCCTTCTTTCTTTCTCTTTTACTTTCTTTCATTCTCTCGACCTGAATCGTAAGAGGGACTAACTATTTGAAAAGAATCGAGCTGGCATCTCTAAAGGCTAACTGGTATTAGGTATTTACATCCTGTCTCTGTTAAATAACGATTAGAATCTTTGATATATGACGATGAATAACCCGCAACATACGCGCGTAGGTGATGAATTATTATAACGTCGGTCCCGTCTTTGCGCGCATTGAAATCTCTAAAGTTGTTGTAAGCAACTGAGTACCATTGATCGATTCGAACATGGTTGTAACTTCATAAAGGCTAACTATTGAGATATGTTTAGAAAAAAAATAAATAAAAGAGAGAGAGAGAGAGAGAGAGAGAGAGAGAGAGAGAGAGAGAGAGAGTAAGAGAAAGAAGGTAATCCAATCTTTGATGATATGAAAATAAGCAAATGAATAAATAAATAAATGAAAAATAATTTTTCGATGCCATTGAAATAATCTGTAACATTAAATTTTATCTAATAATTTATATTTCATTTATTATTTGTTAGAAAGAAAACTCAACGTAACTCTCTCGAATTAATTTCTTCTTTCTTTCTTTCTCTTTTTTTTTCTCTTTATTTTTTTATTTTTTTTTTTTTTTTGGTCTCTAACGAATTCGACGCTCGATAAAATTATTTACGCGTCTATTTGCAGCTATGAATTCTTCTCTGCGCATCGTTCTGCTCTTCGCTCTCACTGTCACAATACTTGGCATGGTATTGGGTCAATCGAAAGACTGGTTCGGTGAGTATATTCTTAAAATAGTATTTCTGTTTATATCTTCCTTAAAAAAAAAAAAAAAAGAAACAAAAAGAAAAAAAAAAAAAGAAAAAACCTAGAAAAGAAAAAAATATCTTATAAATATTCTATTAGATTTTTGTCCTCCTCTTGTTTTTTTTTTTTTTTTTTTTTTTTTTTTTTTTTTTTTTCGTTATTTTACATCAACGATCAAGCCTAAAACATGAGAATAACGAATTGGTATTTTATCTTCCTGACGAAATATATGGAACACTTTTTTATGGAGCTAGATTTATATAATCGTATGAAGATATATACATATATAAAAAAAGAAGGAAAAAAAAGAGAAAGAAGAAATCTAGATATATAAAAACAATATACTCGCCGTAAAATATTTTACTCCTCTATTGTGACGTTGTCTACACAGGTGTCTGCATAAGAAACTGCGCTCAGTGCAAGCGAATGTTCGGACCGTGGTTTGCCGGTGAAAGGTGTGCGAACGCGTGCATCAAATTCAAAGGGAAACTCACTCCTGACTGCGTGGATGCGGATTCTATCGCGCCATTCCTTAAAAAGGCTGACGAGGACGATTAAAAATTTATTTAAAATCTTTATATATATATATATATATATATATATATATATATATATATATATAAAATATCCGTCCAGAAGATGTAACAATTCATTTCAACGACAGTTCAATCTCGCAAATTAATTTCCTTTCAGAATTGACGAGATTATTAATATCGCACGATATATCTCTTTACAACGAATTACAACAACAACAAAATAGAGAAAAAAAAACGTATTTCTTCATTAGTTAATTTTATTAATGCCACGGAAACATATTCCGCGAGCGTTTTACAATCTAGTCACGTGTGTTCCATGATAATCAACCCCATTAATGAAAGTACTTAATTTTAACCCTTAGCTCGCTTTAATGCTCAAAAGCTAAGTTCGTAAAGACGTATTTACATTCGCTAAAGCGCCTTCGTGTACAAATATATAAATTATCGTCGTGATTACATATATATATATATATACACATACACTGTATTATTTATATATATATATATATATATATATATATATACACACACACACATATACACACACATACGCACATACACAAACATAAATATATACGTTGTAAAACTTGTTGTATGTGAAATAAATTATTGATCAAGATCAATATCATCCCTGTGAAATATTTAAACATTGTATTATTATCAATCTAAATTAGGTACAGTTACGTAACATTCTGGTATCGGTGACAATGTCTGTTTAGATTCCAGTTGCTGAAGCTGAAATGAAATGAAATGAAATTAATGAAAGTATTCTTTCTCTCTCTCTCTCTCTCTCTCTCTGTCTTTTTTCTTTTTTTTTTTTTTTTCTTTAATAGAAAAGAAATTTTCATTTATCCCGACTTTGTTCTTTCCTTCTTGAAATTACACTTACACGTTGACGAAGTGTCTTTTCATTTATGGCCGCCCTCGTCAACAATTGCTTCACTTTTTCCAATAATTCTGATTTATGTGCCAATTGTTGTTTCAAAATATTAATCTCGCCATTGTCATCCTCCTTTTGAGTTTCTTCCAACATCGTTATTCTCTGTTCGGCAAGTTGCAAATCCGTTTCCAAGTCTATCATTCTCTTTTGAGCTTCCTCGTACAATTTCTCGTAAGATTTTTCACTCCCGGTGTTAACTTTCTTTACCTGTTAACAATGGTTTTTCAATCAATTTCCAAATATTTCTTCTTTCTTTCCTTCTTCTTTTTTTTTTTTGTTTATTTTTTTTTGTTTGTTTGTTTATTTTTCTCCCCCTCCCCCCTTATACATACTTGACCAGATACGAAATAATTCCTTCTCGAATTAAACTTCAGTCTTTTGTTCTCCGCTTGTAACTTTTCAATGATTCTCTTTAACGTAAAGATCGTTTTCTCTAATTCTAAAACAGACTTCTTGGAATTTAATTCCTGATGTTCCTTGTTCGACGATCTAGGTGTCGAATCCGACGATTTCTCTACTTTCAACAATTCGATGTATCTATAAAAAAAAAAAAAGAAAAAAAAACCCCTCAAGTAAAAAACAAGAAAAAAGAAATGAAATGACATCGTCATAAGCATAAAAGAAACAAAAAAGGGAGAAAAAAAAAATAATAATTACAAGATACACACCTTTCTAAATGTTCGACTTTTTCCCGCAAACGCGGCGTATCCGCGTTAGCTTTTTCTATTTCTAATCTTAATTCAAAATTTTCACTTTCCAATTTCAAATTGGCTCTCTCGAGAATATCCCTGGTAGTCTCCAATTTTTGTAATTTCTCGACAACGTACTCGTTGCCCTGATCAAAAAATTCATCCCATTAGAATATTATTTCGAAGCGATTATAAAAAAAAAAAAAAAAAAAAAAAAAAAAAAAAAAAAAAAAAAAAAATTGAAAAAAAGGAAAAAAAAAAGAACAAACAAACGAATTAACCACCACCTTCGTGACAGCTTCCAATGAAGCTATACAATTCTTTTGCTCGTCTATTTTCTTTAATAATTCATGACTATTTTCCCTTTCCAATTCGCCGATACGTTCTCTCAACGTTTGACATTCCTTCTGTAAATCAATCACGAGACTCTGATGTGCAGCTGAGATCGGTCTAGACGGTATATCATTCAACACGTTTGAAGGAGCTTCCCCTTTTATTTTACTCTTTAGAAACCACTTTTCACGTTCCATGCAGGAAACCAAAGATCGTAATTTTTCGTGATTCGAATTTAATTTGATATACTCGTTCGTTTTCTCTTTTAACTTCTCTTGCAATTTTTCTGCAGTCTGTTGCCATTTCTTTTGCTTCTCCCACAACGAGAGTTCCTCAGCTGTCTATTATAAATGTAATTAAAAAAAAAAAAAAAACAGAAAAAAAAAAGAAAAAACCCAAATGAGTATCCATCGAACGATATATATATATATATATATATATATATACTTTTATTTGTAATATTTTATTTCAATACCTTCGCCCTTCTAGTTTCTTGAACTAAGTATTCCCTTTCTAACTGAGTCCGCATTTTTTCTAACTCCTCCTCCAAAGACTTTACCTTCCTTTCCAATTGCATCTCGCGCTGAGAAGTTCTTTTCTCTTGCGATTTTACCGCCATGTATCTGTCATAAAGAAAAAAGAAAAAAAAAAAAAAAAAAAAAAAGAAAAAAAAAAGGAAAAGAAAAAGGAGGGGGCCGGGAGGGAGGGAGGAAGGAAAACAGATATTACAAATAAAATTATACGTATAATCCGTTCTACCTTATCGAATTGATCGTTAATTACGTATTGAAAAGTATCACGATACCCCCGACTGACACGTTGCTTCAGTTCAGCAATCTCATGCTTATACATCTTTTCCTTTTCCATCAGGGATTGCAACTGTTTACGTAAAATATCTATTTGATTCTGTGATAGAGGCTGATCACGTTGAGTACCAGGTAAGATATCGTGGATTTTAAGTTCGTCACGATGATCGATCGCAACACGTGCTGGCAATGATCGATTCGTGGCTCCTAACAATTCGATTTCGTTCTATCGTGAAAAGGTCAAAAGAGAAAAAAAAAAAAAAAAAAAAAAAAAGAAAAAAAAAAATAAAATAAAAAGATAAATAAATGAATCATTCGAGGGACAAAATTAAAAAGAGAATCATTAGGTATATTATGTTACGACGAGATACCTGCAATTGTTGACAATTAAGATTAAGCTCGTGTATTTTATCATCTTTCTCTTGCAATTCTTTCATAAGTGATATATTCCCTTTCGTATGAACGACACGATCTTCCGATAATCGTTGTCTGAGCGTATCAGCTTCTGACTGCCATTTGTTAATCTCGGAACGATAAATTTCAAGCTCCGTATTATGTTGTTCTTCGAGTCTACTCTTGTTAAAACGAATAAATCGTATTATGAATTGTTTCCTTATTGTACACGATTAACTAACCCTAGTTGCGCATATGGAGATATTTAGGATATTCCAGATCAACTTTGAGCTTAATTAAAACGATTTGTACATTGCATGCATGATTCATGAATTTTCTTTTTTTATAATGGTAGAATTTCGAAATGCGTTTCCAAACCTACTGATTATTATTATTATTACTTTCGTTTTTTTTTTTTTTTTTTTTTTTTTTTTTTTATTCAAAATCATTCATTCCGTATAAATGACCGAGCTGTTCAAAGTACCGCATCCCAATTGAACAAATTGAAATTATTTCGAGATGTGCACAATTAGAAATTATTTCGAGATGTGCACAACTAGAGTTAATATAATCAAGATGATCAATGATATTATATCAATGGATTGTCATTGGATGTGTTCGTACCTTTCTCTTATACGATCTATATGCTTCAATCTCTCTTCTGCCAATCGATGCCATCGACCACTAAGTTCTTTCGTAATATGCAAATCTGCTTCCAAAGTATTTATTTTTTCTATCATTCTAGCAATCTCCTCTTCTCTGGCTGCGTTATAAACGGTAACAGATTTCTTTGGCTCATCGTCAACGTCAGGCTCGAACGTAACATCATTATTTTTTTTATCGTCAACTTTCCTTTCACTTTCCAACAATTGTACTTTATAATGCAAATCATCGATTTCCCTTTGCAAATTAGACGTAACCCCAACGTACTCCTCTCTTTCCTCCTTCATAAGATTTTGATATCTCACTATCGTCTCTTCCTTTTGTGCGACAATTTTTTGCAAACTGTTAATCGTAGACTTCAATGCCAATTTGTCGGTACAATCCATATTTGTAATAATAGGAATATCTAATATCGGCTCGACGATATTATTTATTTCTCTTTTCGATAATTCCAATTCCATTACTTTAATTTCCTTATTAAGTGCATCTATTTTTTCTCGATAATTCAATATTTCTGACTCGTAATTGTTTATTATTTCAGAACGATCTGCCGCGAGTTTTAATGCATCCGCTAAACGTTCGTTCAATTGCATCATAGAAATTGTATCATTCATTGTATCCGTATTGTTACCTACTTCTCGAACAGATTTTTCCTTCGGCGTATCAACCATATCTACTACTACTATTACTTCTTCTTCTTCTTTTTCTTCTTTTCCTTTTCGTTTGTTTAAACAGCAATCGTAAGGTTCTGTTTGTACCTCCGTCGAATCGTGTTCTATCGTTACTTGAACGAAAACCGATCGTTTCTCTATCGTATCAAATTTGATTTCTTTAATTTGTACATCGGTCCTTGACACTACTTGTTCATCCTGACGATTCCAAGTCTTTTGCATGTTAATCATTTCGTTCTCCATACTCGTAATAATCGATTCATATTTCGTGGCTTTGTCATTTACCATTTGCAATTCGTTATCCAAATGGGATATCCTTCGTTTTTGTTTCAAATCCTAATAAAATAATAAAAAGTAATCGAGATTCTCTCTCTCTCTCTCTCTTTCTGTATATATATATATATATATATATATATATATATATATATATATATAGAAATTATTGCTTTATATTTATTTATTTATTAAATAATAAAAAGTAATCAGGATTCTCTGTACATAATTTTTATTGTAAAACTTAAAACGGAATCGATCGAAATTAAATAATAATAATAATAATAATAATAATAATAATAATAATTATCTTTACGTGTAATTTATAACATACGTTTAATACGTATTGGGAATTTTCGGAAAACTTTTGCAAAATATCTTGCACGCTTTCACCGCCAATTTGCTCCTCCAATATATCCTTCAAACGTTCGACAATCTCCAAACGATTTGTTAAAGTTTCCTTTTGGGATATCAAATGATTATTAAAATCCTTCGTCTTCTTCATTTCTACATCTAATTCTATTCGATCAGTTTTTAATTTTTCAACCATTGACGTTAATCTGTCGAGAGCACTAATCGAAGATGATCCTGCATATTGGCTTTGTAAAAAATCTATTACGTCTATGTAAATCCTGGAAGAACGAAATTTTTTGTTTCGCGATCGTTTAAAACGATTTTTTGTTTTCAAAGGGGAGGGGGGAGGGGGAAGAAAATAAAAAAAAGAAAAAATAAAAAAAAAAAAATGATGCCCATTCAACTGGTTTACGATTACCTGCAACGATCGTCGCATTGTTTTCGACAATATTGCACGTTCGCTCGCATCTTATCGGAATTTATCATTAATCTTTCACGTTCATCATGCAAATAAGATATTTCACTTTCGAGCTGTGACTTTCGTGCGTTCAATTCCATTTCGGTATTCTTCTTACCAGCCAATTCAAAATTAAGTCTCGATATCGTAGCCTTGTCTTCGCTAATCGCTTGCAAATCTAAAATCTGATGTCTGAGATTATCTAATTCCAATGTTTTAAACGAATTCAATGTATATTGCAATTTGGCCTCTTCCTCGGCAATTTCTAATTTTCTTTTCAACGTTTCATTATCGATTCTCAATTTTTCCATTTGTTCGTTCGACGATTCTTCAATATCACCCGTATTATTTTCTCGATGACTTTGCGAGGATACAATTTTTGATAATTTGTTATGTACATCGATTAATTTCTCTTGTAACTCGCAATTAATATTTGTTATTTCTTGTATCTTCGATTCAGATTTGGCAAATTGACTTTGAGATATCTCGTGCAATTTGGTCATATGATCGGCACGTTGTCTTTCGATTAATTCATTAGCTTTGTAATCCTTTAATTGTCTAACAATATCACTTTCATCCACTTTAGAAATATCTTCCTTTAATAGATCCATTAATTGTGATTTTTCTTTTCTCGTTAAATCCAATTCATCCTTCAACAATTCAATTTCCGATCCATCTACGAAGATGGTATTTTTCTCGAGTAGAAAACGATAACGTATATTTAATTCTTCGTATTTCTCTTTTAAATCGCTATATTCCGTAATACTCATCGAATTAGATAGATTACTTTGTAATCTTATTATCTCACATTCTAACATTTTATTACGCTTATTGGCATCGGTCAATTCTCTTTTCAAAGAACCTTCTTTTTCTACCACATTTTTTTGATAATCATACATCTTAATAGATTCCTTATTAAGAAGCTCTTTTAAAAGTACAATTTTCCTATTCAATAATAACAATTCGTTAGCAACCATTATATAATCTTTCGTTTTAATCGCAAATGCTCTTTTTACTTCGTCCTCGCTAGTCTCTAAATTAATCCGATCCTTTTCATAAATATCTATTTGAAGATTTAAATTATCGATCGTATATCGTAAATCTTTATTATCTTCAATCAATGATTCCTTTTCCCTTTCCCTTTCCTTTAATTCTCTTTGATATATACTTTCAATATTTTTTATTTCCGAAATATACATTAATTTATTATCATCAGAATCATCGGTATTTAATCTCTCTAAATCTATTCCTTTGCTCAATGCTAAATCTTGCAATATAGCATCCTTTCTGTTAAGTTCCTTTCTATAAACAAATGTTTTAATAGAGATTTTAGAATCTCTATTAAAAAAAAAAAAAAAAAAAAAAAAAGAAAAAAAGGAAAAAAGAAAAAAAGAAAAAAAGAAAAAAAACTTACCTAATCTGTTTAACTTGAGATCTTAATTCTGCATTGCTACCTTGTATAACATTCAAATGTTCTTGTAATCTCATAGCAGGATGATACCAACCAGCCAAATGTCTTACATCTAATGCCTCCAATAATCTTTCCAATGTATATGAATGCACTTCTACTGAACTTTTACCTGGAATATATTTCAATGATTCGAACTTGCAATATTAACGAAATATTCCGTAGATATAACATGACAAATTATTGACGTTATATATCGAATTTCAACGCTACGTACAATACACCGTTTGTATTATATTTTGTATATATAATAATAAAATAAAATTAAAAATGATATAGATAAGAAAAATTAAAAATACATCATAATCGTGCATTTATAAATTATCGTATAGTGCAGTCTTTATAATACGATTAACATTATGAAAATTCACCGTCTTGACTGCGTATACTGTCCAGAATTTCATGCATGCCTCTTCTAAGAGCTTCATTCTCATCTATAACTAGCTTCATTTCTTTTCTAATATCTTTATCAGTTTTATGATATATCCGAACGGATTCAAAATCGACTACCCGATTTGCAGCAGTTTCCAATAATTTAGTGGAGTGCAAAAAGTCGGTGCTGTTATCTATCGTGTCGCTTGAAAAATCTAATTTCTTTGCAGGTAAACGCGATCTATTTGATTTTAACAGCCTTATCTATAAAAATTCAGGAATTAAAATTATATATCGATTGATTTCGTAAAATAATTAAAGGCGTATGGATCCAAATAAAAATTATTGCGAGTGCATCAAAATTAAATGGATAAATATATATATATATATATATATGACGAATCGTATTTATACAATCGACTTACGGTCGATTTCATTTCGAGATTTTCATCTATTAATATTTTATTCTCCTGAACAAGCTCTTCCATCCTTTTCTCTTCTTCCTTACGTTTTTTAATAATATTATCTATGGAAATTGATTCATCCTCCGATATCCCTAATTTTTCTCTACAAAGTCATAATTATGCCTTTTTCGAATATACCATATGAAAATTTCAATACAGTATAAACTTATATAGAAATACCTGAGCGTTAAGATCTCCATTTCTTGATAAGAATTTAACATCTCTAACTTATTAACCACATTGACAAGATCTTCTATATGTTCTCTTTTATGATTTAATTCATTTTTTAAATCTTTGATTTCATGTAATGCTTCTGTTAATCCATGATTTTCGTCCTCATACTTTCTCAATATTGATAATACTTCGCATAACTAAAAAGAAAGAAAAAAAGAAAAAAAAAAAGAAAAAAAAAAGAGAGAAAAAAAGATCGTTTTAAAATTTAATCCATATTCAATACAATTTATTTTTAATAGAGACAAATTGTAAAAACAATCCAACTTCAGTGCTCTTTAGTTTTAAATCCTCCTGCGTTTGGCCCAATGCATTTTGTAAATCAGATATCTGATTATTTGCATCCTGCATCTTTTTTAATAACTCTTTTTGTTCCTTCCTCTTCTCTTCTTTTTCTGGCCTACGGAAAAGGATTACAACGAAAGAATATATAATATTTCGCAAGATTTTCAGATTTTTACAATTAAAAATAAATTCACCCACTTTTTCGTACTGGCTTGTAACTTCTCTATAATAGCAGCTCCTTCATTTATTTCTGTAACCGCTTCAGAAAGTTTACTTTGTAATTCTGTTATAATCTTATCACGATTACCAATTTCTTCGTTTAAATATACTATCTGTGATTTATTTTCTTCTTTAACTGATGTAACCGATTGCAATAACGATTGGGACAAATTTTCTCTTAAACGGTGTATCTCTGTATCCTTTTCATCTAATAATTCCTAATTATATGAAATATCAATGGAGTCATAAATTATTTCATCATTTCTTAGGTTTAACAGGGAAAATTATATAAAAATTAATTTACCTTCCATTCTGCTATTCTAGAATCTATTGCTACTCCAAATTCATCTATTACTTTATCTCTATCCATTTGTTGACTGGTTAATTCTTCTATTTGATTGAGCAAACCAATATTTTCACGTTCCAAATCTAATATCCTTTCTGAAAAATAAAATGTTCCTCTAATAATATAAAATATATAAATACAATTAAATTGTCAACGAGTTATCAATTTTAAGACCTTTATATTCAAGGACTTTTGATTGTGCAGAACTTAATCCATCTGTCATTTCATTCATTTTTTCAGTTGCATCCTCCATTTCTTCTTTCAACATTCCTAATCGTTCCTTCAAAATAATATTTTCTCTATCTAATCCCTAAAATATTCAATACAATGAAATTTTCTCAAATTGATCTATCATATATTATATTTACCTCTAATTCGGTCAAAAGTTTTTCTATTTTTTCATTTTTATTTTGTATCACAGTTTCATGATTGGCAGTTTCAATTGTGTCAGATGACTGAAAATATAAATAATACTCGCTAAATTAAAATGTTCTTACAAATTCTAATATATAGTTAATGAAAACATTATCTATGTTACTTACCTTAATGAAGTTTTTATCTTCATACTGTGAATCAGATACGATCTGACCTGTCATTGAATAAAAACAAATTTAACCTAAGATATAAACAAGACACAAATGTTAGAAATCTTTTACCTTTAAGTTTTTGCTTAGAAACATCCGGTTTCAATGTTGAAATGGTATTTTTTAATTCCCCACATTCTATGAGCAAAGATTCTACCTATTAATATAAATTATATGTATAAACATATATATATATATATATATAAACAATAAAAACGTTTAATACATAAAAAAATGTAACAATGATTATAACATTAAATCACATAGATAAATATATATATATTTATATACATATATGGAAAAAAAAAATGAATCTGACATACTTGATTGTCTTTATACTGCAACATTTCTTGAGATATTCTCATAAGCATTTGAAGATTTTGTACATCGGATATTTCATCAATATTGCAACGCATTATCGTAGGACATAGATCCTCGATCTCTTCGTCAGTTAAAGACGAAATATTTAAAGAAAATATTTGTTCCCAATTTGTTCGAACCATCTTTCACTATATAATTATAAAAATATTCTTATATTAATTCTATGTCTACGTAATAGATACTATTAAGACCGAATAGAATAATTTCATCAAACTCTACATTCGGTTACTATGGCAACAAAATAAAAACAATTCTCCCCGCCATTTGCAAAAGATCGGTCGATAAAGTTACCAACAGTCGATAATATTAATTCGATGTGTATTCGATTAATCGTTCAAACCATAAAACTTGTAATTACGTTTTAAGTGTATTTCTACAAATAAGGGTGTAATAATTAAACAATAAATTTAATTATATTTACAAAACATCTGAAATGTATTCTTTAAGAAGACTATCCTTTTCGTTAAATAAATCTATAAGAAATTATGTAAAAAGATCCCTAACCTCTGAATCTATGGCCGAGGTAGCAGTGGAAAATACAGAAAAAGGTAAGGTTCTATAATTTCTATAGAAAAAAAAAAAATATATATATATATATATAATAAAATCTTTTTTGTTTTATTTTTTAGAGAAAAGTATTATCGTTAATAAAAGCGACAAAATTACTTTAATCGCTATAAATAGGCCAGAGAAGAAGAATGCTTTGGACAGTGCAACAGCTCAATTACTTTGTGATGCATTGGATGAATTTGAGAAGGATGAAAATGCTGTTGTGGGTGTATTGCACGGTATAGGTGGAAATTTCTGTTCAGGTTTTGATCTACATGAAATTGCAAATTATAATCAAGAAAAAGAAGATAATCTACCACAATATGGAACACTGGCAAGTCGATATATCTTTATATAAGGAAATATTTTATGGACATTTATTCATAGACGTAATAAAACTTAATTGATTAAAACAGGCCAATAAAAGCGAATTGACCAGTAAACCATTGGTAGCTTGTTTAAATGGATATGTCTTGGGTGCTGGATTAGAATTGGCATTAATGTGTGATCTACGAGTCATTGAGGAAAATGCTGTCATAGGATTTTTGAATAGGCGTTTTGGAATACCTATTTTATGCGGTGGTACAGTTCGTTTACCAGCAATGATTGGATATGCTAGAGCCATGGATCTAATTTTGACAGGGAAAGCTATTAGCGGAGAAGAAGCTTTCAATATTGGACTTGCCACTAAATGTACTGCACACGGTACTGGTCTGGGTACAGCTATCAATTATGCAAAATCATTGATAAAATTTCCTCAAAAAACTTTACTGGCAGATCGTACCTCTATGCACTTTGCTACTTTTTCATCTAAGCAAATGGATGAGGCATTGCAATTTGAAAAAGACAATGCCCTTCATCTTGTAACAGAAGAAGGCATAGAAGGTGCAAAGAAGTTTGTCGAAGAAGGTATAGGCAGACACGGAAAGTTTTATAATCTTACAAACGAGGATAAAAATTTCAAAGAATTAGATAAAAGTCTTGTGTGACATTTAACGACGAGATTAATATAATAATTTATATACACAATATTTCATATTTCCTAATGTTTCACTATATATAATTAAATCATACAAGTTCATTCAAAATTCATATAAACAATGTGCATAAGGATGTAAAGTTTGTATAATTATTTTTGTAAGTTTTTCTTTTGTCGAGTTTTCTTGAAAATTTCCAAACACTTTTTCCCTATCTTCTGACTTACAAGTGGTATTAATGTTGTAGCTTGATCATTAACGTTATCTGCATACAAAATGATCCCATGAAATGTAGTGGATCCTATGAAAGTATATATTATAATTGAAAACTTACTTCCAAAGATAACTACGAAATAGGTGATGCCAGGTTGTAATAGATATAAACCTGAGGTAGATGTTTCAGCGATAGACAAATTTCTTAATTGACAATTCAATTCATCGCATAAATCAATTTTACCTAGAAATTCATTCATTAAACATTAAAAGATCTAAACGATAATTTCAAATATAAATTAACATATAAAATATTTATATACAGGTATTATCCAATCGTATTACTTCTCGAATGTAATCTAATATAAGTCCAATAGGACAATCAATATTCACCAAGATCTCTTTATCGACGTCATTACCATCGTCATCATTACTTTTCGAAAGACATTCTAAATAATTCGTTTCATTAATAAATAATTACGATTACGATTCTATCATAATATATTACCATTATATTTGACCCTAATGATGCTCATGTCGAATTTAAAATAAATCGACGATCGCGATATGCGCGAAATTGTCCACGAATTATTCTTTGCTGAATTTGCTGATATAAGAAACAAAGTAAAATGAGGAAAAAAAAATAAAAATAAAAAAAAAAAAAGAAAAAAAAAAAAGAGGTACAAATAAAAATAAATTGAAACAAAGAAGAGCAACGTTGATTTTTTTTTCATTCTAATGCCTTTTAAATGGCTGTAATTATTTTGGAATTTGGATCGTTTTGATATTTGAAATAACGCGGCGACTATAATTTCATATTCAAGTTAAACACAATGACGACCGTCAAAGTTTAATTGGCGAAAGTAATGCGAGTAGTCAGTGGCAGGCACCGTCGAGAGCCGATTAAAGCCGCTGTGTGACGAAACGAGTGCAGGTGGCGGTGCATTGTTGCGCAATGCATCAATATGTATGTGTGCGTGCGTGCGTGCGTGTATGTGTGTATGTGTGTGTGTTTAGAGTAGAGCTCCTTCTCCTTGTAACCAGAAGTCAGGACGAGGGTCCTCCAGTAAGGTAGCGGGGTACCTCTCCCACCAAGGGAACCTTTCCTCCTTACTTGACCCGGTGAATGTTGGAGCTCGCAAATCTGTGCAACTCGAGCATGATTCCGCGACACGTTCTTTATTCTTTCATGTCTGTTAAAAAAAAAAAAATTTCAACAATTATTTACATACGTATGTACATATATATATATATATATATATATATATATATATATATATATATATATATATATATATATATATACGGGGTGTCCAAAAAGCATAGGAACAAACTTATTACTGAGATCAAATGGATAAAAAAAGAGTTTATACAAACTTATGTTCAAAAATGCTTTATTGAAAAGATATACATATTAATGATCGCCCAACTCTTTTTTTTTCTTTTTGTTTTTGTTTCCATTTTTTTTTTTTTTTTTTTTTTTTCTTTTCAATTATTCTTTACACAAGTTGTCGGTACGTAAAAGAATGGAGATAAGATAGAACTAGAAAATTATAACTTCGGCGATATATTCAAAATGCAATTAGTATTATTTTCAATATAATTTGGAATATTTGAAAGAGTATATATAAGAACTGATTCGACGAATGGAAGAAAGTAAGCCCTGTATTCTTGCAGAAGGAGAAATTATATGTGCCATAATAAATCATAAATATCTTTAAAAGTAATTATATCTTATCAATAAAAACATTTTCCGATATAAGTTTATATAATTTTTTTTTTTTTTTTTTATCCATTTGATCTCAGTAATACGCAATACAAGTTTAGTACCATACTTTTTGGACACCCTATATATATATATATATATATACACATACGTGTTATAACTTATTGTTAAATGATCGAATAAATCGACCCCTTCCCCACCCCCCTCTGAATTTCAATGTCAAACTACCTTTCACGTGTATCGAACGATATTAATTGAAAAATTTTGGAAAGCAAAGAGAAATAGTAGCGAGGTCGACTCGATCGTCATCCTGGCTCGGTC
>NC_062203.1:987500-1010000 GCF_912470025.1 Vespa velutina | reverse complement strand
TAGGAAGAAAGAAAGAAAGAAAAGGAGAGGAAAAAAAGTAAAAAGAATTAAAAGACCTGTTGAAGCGCATTAATGACGCACCCCATTTGATCCCCTATTAACATCGAACATTTTCAAGCGAGTGTTGTCACCCCTCGCTTAAAGAATTTATCTGAATTCATTATAGATTGACATAATATAAAAAGACTTATCACCTTCTGAAAAGTGTGTGTGGGTTTTCTCGAAGAAAAAAAAATGAAAAAAAAAAAAAAAAAAAAAAAGGAAATACAAAGAAACAATAAAATCACTGAAGTTCGTGATAAACCTGGTGAATATTTTCGTTGTATATTAATATATATATATATATATATTGTAAAGGGAGCATGAATATTATTTTATGTATACATATATATATATATAAATTTTTTGAAACGATAAAGTATCCATATGTCGGAGTAATAAAAAGAAAAATGAAATAAAACGAAAGTAAAAGTCAAGATGCTCGCGGAAGAGGCTGATAGTCGGCATTAAAGGCGAATACTGAAATCGCAAGGCGGTCTCGTCGATAGAAAGGGTCCCCGTTTGCTTGCTAATATATAAAAGAGAAAGAAAAAGAGAGAGAGATAGAGAGAGAAGTGCGATAGGACGGCGGTCACGGCGGACACGGCGCGGATCGACGAGGTATTCAGGCCGCAACAAGGCCGCCCCGTGTGCACCGGAGTAAAAGTGCAGCGAAATAAAATGTAGGCTGTTACGTGGCTCGAGGCGTCTCTTTCTCTCTCTATCTCTCTCTTTTGTATATATATATATATATATATATATATATATATATATATAAATATGCACACATATATGTACTTATTAGCCACCTCCAACTTCCTTTCAATATTATCGATATTTCTCACTTTTATCGATGTTTACTTAAACACTTATTCTTTTTTCGTCCATTAATAATCATCTAATGATAATAATGACTCTTACATATAAAGATTATTTTCTAAAGATTATTTTCTAAAGTGGATATTCGTGATATTTTATAAATACGTGAAACTCGAAAAAAAAAAAAAATTCGAAATGGAATTTTTTAATTAATTAAAATTGTAATAGGTGCCGGTGCGATAATCTTTTGCAAGACGTAAAGGATATATAATAGATCAAGAATCTATATCGCAATCAGGATATATAATTGTAATAGTTTTCTAGACAAATTAGATATAGCAGCTTTCTTCGCCTCGGACGTATTATTATATTATTATTATTAATATTATTATTATTATTATTTATGATTCTTCAATATCATTTGTACGTATTCGCTAATATTTATTTATAGTATGTTTCATTGGATCTACGTCGTATAAAACAATTATTTCTAACAAAAGAAAACGTATCTATACACACACATACACAGACGATATACATACGTAAATACATGTACATATAAATTTCAATTTGTAGATTAAAGAAATCTTGGTGATGTTTCTTTGAAGGAAAAAAATTCGATGAAAGAATTTAAGTAAAAAGATTCCTTGAGATTTGTATTGGTTTTTAACACCGTTGGACGTTGGTCCGCTTGGTATGGGTCATCTTGTTAAACCAGTCTTCGGAAGGAGAAAGGTAAAATATAAAGATAAAGATAAAGATAAAGATAAAGATAAAGATTATGATTAAGATTAAGAAAGATGAAAAGAAATAAAGAAAGAATGAAAAAAAAAAAGAAAGAAAAAAGGAAAGAAACGTAGATCCTTTCGCTTGGCTTCTTCTAATAATCTGGTGGTATCTACCTATTCCTGTCTGGACGAGTCTCACCTCGAGAAACCTTTATGACCAATCATGGTGGAGGTGGAAAAGAAGGAAGAAGAAGAAGAAAAGGAAGAAGAATAAGAAGAAGAAGAAGGAGTTAAAGAAGTTCGTTGTAATTTCCAGGAATCCCGGATCTCGCACGATGTCTTCTGCACAACGATTTAACCGAACGAGAATTCTTCGACTTTACATTTTCGAAGCGCGATAAGGACTGACAATGGGCCAAGGAAAGGTTCGCTATGTTTAATTATACGTTTCGTTTATGTTTTCTTTCTTTCTCTCTCTCTCTCTGTCTCTCTCTCTTTCTCTACGAGTGTGTTTTCTTGTATATATATATATATACATATACTATACACTCCTTACCTATCGTTTGTAATATGTTTACAATTAATACGATAGACGCGAGAGGACATTGAAGGGACGTCGAGGATATTTCGTTCTAAGAATTTCGAACAACAAATATTGTTTAATGCGAATATTTTTATTATATATTTTTCTTCGTTCGATTTTTCTTGTTATTGTTGTTTTATGAGTGTATGTGTGTGTGTGTGTGTGTGTTTTTCTCTAACCGGCGATTCGAATATGACGATAAAAAAGAAAAAAAAATTATTTGTAATATTCATGAAAATTTATTTGTCAAATTAACTAGCGAGGAACGGAAGGTCGACTTCCATTCAAGAGGAAGTTCAAAGACCGTGTGTTTTCAAACTGATACATATACATTTAAATACATACATACATATATATTTATATATGCATGTATATATATATAAATACGTGTTTATATGCTCTACGCGGATTCTGCATACACAGTGATGCAATAATAATTGCAATGGGATTGGCATTGTATCCGCCTTGTCCTCCACACCCTTGGCTTCGATTCCATTCCATTTGCGTCGTAACTCTATCAGCGATCTTATTTGCGGATTATCTCTCTCTCTCTCTCTCTCTCTCTCTCTCTCTCTCTCTTTCTATTTTTACATTCCCCCTTTCTCTATGTATCTCCCTTTGTCTCTCTTTCTGTGTGTGTGTGTGTGTTTTTTTTTTCTTTTTTTTCGGTTCCTTTTTTTTCTCCGCCGCTTCGGTAATATCATAAACGCATTATTTTTGATTGATCAAAATTGTTTCTCTCTTTTCTATCTTCGTCCTTCACCATTTTCGTCCCATTAATATCACAAACTCATTACTTTTAATCGATTAAAATTGTTTATCTCGTTTTTTATTCCCGTTTCTATCACAGTAAAAAAAAATAAACCTATTACTTTTGATCGATTAAAAATTTATTTATACGTACATACTAATATATTAAATATATATATATATATATATATATATATATATATATATATATGTATTTAAGGTTGCATAGTATCTATGTACATGAACGATAATCAAAATTTTCTTACAATCATATTAGAAATTCTACGGGAGACTTTTTCCAAGTCTTGAAGAATTTCTTGCCAGTATAGAAAGCGAAGTTCGAGAGATTGAGGTACATACATACATAGATGGATAAAGAGATACATAGATAGATAGATAGATGTATAGATAGATAGATAGATAGATATTCCCGTAGAATATTACGTAAGTGTAGAAACGAAAAATTGTGCAAGACGCGTTTAAAACATTCTCGCCAACTATTTTAATTCGACGTAAGCTCTATTAACTTTGATCCTGACTGATGGGACTCGCACGTTGCTGGCACGTACGAATCCGTGAACCAACTTTTTCCGTCTCTTCCGTTTATTTCCCTTTCTAAATGGATGGCATACGAGAGAGGCGCAAGTACTTACATACATACATACGTATGTGCATGTATACTTTCACTTTTGTAGAAACGTCGGCATCAAGAAAAAGACCCTTTTAGAAAAACAAGTTGAGAAGAATAATAAGAAGACAAAAATGATTGATATATCGTCATTAATAATATATACTGATCATTAACTTTGAAAGTGATATATGTATGTATGTATATATATATATATATATATATGTATGTGTATGTGTGTGTATTTGTACATTATAATTTTTAAAGAAGTTGTTTGCCCTATGAATTAATTCATATATACTTTTTTTTTTTATTTTTAATATTTTATATATTAAGTTTAATGAAAAAAATTTACATTCGTAATGTATAAGTCACTTTCAAAATTAAGAGTTCACTATCTACACATATATATATATATATATATATATATATAACGTAATAATATTATAGTTTTAAATGTGGTTAGATTGAAATTACCATAACGAAGTTAAGATCGTATAATAAGAATAAAAGATAAAAATAAAAATATAAATAAACAAAAATAAATAAAAAAATGGAGAAGAGGAACTGGTTTTTCTTGTAAGCATAGGAAATCTTTCCTGTTCCATCCATACGTGCATATATATATCTATATATATATATATATATATATATATATATATATACCAGCAGAAATGCACATATGCAGATATGCACATATACACATATGAAGTTTAAGAGGGAAATTTCGATTATTTTCTTTTTTATAAAAATTAATGCATTCATCTAATATCGTTCAATCGATATTCGCTCGTTTAATATGCAAGTATATATATATATATATATCTCCTATATAGATATGTGCATGAGCGTGTGTATAAGTTTGCGTGAAAAGCAAATTTTACGAGCACGATTCCGCAGCCTGCGTCCGCAAGAAACGCGCCCAAACGCATTCCGTGGACCAACTGACCGCGACGGCCGAAAAAGAATTCACTTCGTTCGGCTGTCGCAACATTTTCTACGCGACAGCTTTTCCTTCATGAGCTTGCGCAAGCGCGTTTCTTTTCGTTTCGTTTCGATCCGAAACGCGTTGCGTTGCGTTGCGTTTTCCGTCATTGACATCTCCCTCCCTCCCCTTTCCTCCCTCCTTTTTTTTTTTAATTTCATTTTCTATTTATTTTTATTTATTTCTTCTTCCTTTTTTTTTTATTTTCTTTTATTATCGTCAGGTTTTCCAATACAAGAGTAGCTTTCACAAAAAAAGAAAAGAAAGAAAGGAAAAAACAATAGTAAAAAAAGAAAAAAGTAATAATTATGATTTCGTTCATCGATTTTTTCAATTTGTTTAATTAAAATTTTTTTTCCTTCTCTTTTTTATTTTTTTACTCTTTTTTTTTTTTATTTTGACCTTCATCATTTTTAATTATAAAATTTAATTATATATACGGGCTTATTCTTTTTTTTCTTTCCTTTCTTTTTTTTTTTTTTTTTTTTTTTTTTTTTGAAACTTTTATACCAATAAAAAATTTCATTGCGTTTGAAGATCTTACGCTAGAAGAAAAGGAAGAAAATAAAAAAAAAAAAAAAAAAGAAAAAAAAGAAAAAAAAGGAGAAAAGAAAAAAGAAAACATCGTTTTGATAGGTTTAATAAACGACATAGGATTATGTTCTCGGTGTTTACATGATATTTTATTTTCAATTTTTATAGATATCCTTATAACATTCTTACATGTGGGCATATATATATATATATATATATATATATATATATATATAAATATATATATAAATATATATATGTATATATATATATATAAATATATATATGTATATATATATATATCCATGGGCAAGTCAGAGAGATAAAAAAAGAAATTAACCAGGTCTCGGCGCCCATCATTATCATCATCATCATTATCATACTCAACCCTTATTATCATTCTCATCACCATCATCATCATAATCATCATCATCATCATCATTTGTATATTTATATATATCGCGCTGAAAATAGTAAATATTTCTTTCTCTCTCTTTCTCTCTCTCTCTCTCTCTCTCGCTCGCTTTTTTTCTTTCTCTCACGCATATTCACATGCATTCTATCTTTCTCTCTCTCTCTCTTTCTCTCTCTCTCTTTCTCTCTTTCTCTATCTCGCACACACGCAAAATACGCGCGAGCCCTTCTTATATTTTTTCTGTTTACCATCATCTTAATATACAAACGATTAATGTTAACTTTTAATTATTAACCATCGTAAGTTATGTATCAGTAAATCATCAGTAATTAACAGTAATAATAATAATAGTAGTAGTAGTAGTAGTAGTAGTAGTAGTAGTGGTAGTAGTAGTAGTAGTAGTAGTAGTAGTAGTAGTAGTAGTAGTAATAGTAATAGTAGTAATAGTAATAATATAGTATTATAGTAGTATAGTAGTAGTAGTGATAGTAGTAGTATAGTCAATACGATTCGCATTCGTGCGATATGCGTGCGTCGTTGTTCATTGTGTTCATGTATGTAAGTGTGTGTTTGTGTTTCGTATTATTTCATTTCCCTTTTTTTTTCTTTTTTTTTTTTTCTTTCTTTCTAAGTGCATCGTAACTTAATTACGTATATATACACGCACATTTATGTTGGTTTTGTAATTATATTTATTTACATGTGTATATATATATATATATATATATATATATATATACACAGACACACACATATATGTTAAGTGTTTGTAATAACGCGCGAACGCATCACGGTATTTCGATTTCTATGTATTTTTTTTCTGTCTCTTTCTTTTTATGTTTATTTGTGTGTATATGTGTGTGTGTGTGTTACGTATACGCGTGTGTACGATCGAACTTCGAACTCTTTTCGCGCCGATAAATAACTGTTTATATAAGTTCTCAAAATGAAGATGAGGAACCACAGAGTTAAAAAAAAAAGAAGGAAGAAAAAGAAGAAAAAAAGAAAATAAAATAGAAAAAAATAATTACATAAAAGAAGAAAGATAGACAATAAGGAAAGAAAAGTTAGTGCCACAAAATGGTCGACCATTTTCCACCGTGCATGTTAATGCATGTTTTTTATGCGATCTTAGCGAACGTGTGCGTTAGAAAAAATTTGAATTTCTTGTTTTTTATTTTGTTGTTGTTATTGTTTAAACTTTATTTGTCAATTTAGATTTTAATGACACTTTTCCATGAGGAAAAAAATCAACGTTCGTACACGAGGATCGATCATCACGCCAGAAAATGGTCGCCATGTTTTTCGAGTAAAACGCGATATAGTATATTATTTATTCCGGTACAACCCTGTGCTCTTTTTATTTACTTATTGATTTATTTATTTACTTATTTATTTATTTATTTTGCCTTCTTTCCGCCATTCTGCTTCGCCTCGTTTGTGATGCCAGATCGAAAATGCTATCTTTTTCTTTTTTTGTTCTTCGCATAGTTGCTATACATATTTATTTATTTTTTTAATATTATTTATCTTTTCTCTTATAATCGTTTATTTTGTTTATTTTTTCTTTTCTTTTCTTTTCTTTTCTTTTCTTTCATTTCTTTTTTCAATCGTTCGTACGTACATTCTGTAAACATCCAAGAAAGAATTCTTTCGTAAACATACCAATGTGTGTATGTATTTACTTATGCACAAAGATGTACAATTTATGTGTGTATGTGTGTATATATATATATATGTAACATTATTTTTAGATCGTCTTTTCTTTCTCTCTCTCTCTCTCTCACACACACACACACTCAATTACTCACTCTCTCTCTCTCTCTCTCTCTCTTTCTCACTCTATTCTTTTCTCTCTACAAACATTTTTATTTCCCTTTTTTTTTTCTTTCTATTTCGATCCCGATAAAGTTGAAAAGAACTCAACGTGTATTAAGATTATTTGATTTCGCTCGTATAAAATAAATCACTAACAATAAGAAAAATCTGGCATCACCGAGGCATTCCACGACGACGACGACGACGACGATGACGACGACGACGAAGTGAAAATTACTTTCACGCACATACGATATATATGTATGTACACATATACATACATACATACATACATACATACATACATACATACATACATACATACATATATATATATATATATATGTATACACACACACACTATAATTTTATACGTATATGTATATGTTTTTTCATTACACTTAATAAGCCCCTCATACCTTCGAAAAGTCTGTATAATGTGAATAAAGAAGAAACAATGCGACGAAATATGGATTCGTTTACTTTTTCTCACTCTCTTTCTCACTCTTACTTTCTCTCTGTCTCTCTCTCTCTCTCTCTGTCTCTCTCTCTCTCTCTCTCTCTCTCTCTCTTATTTTTTTTTTCTAAAACATTTTTCTCCATTTTTTTCTTATCTTGAAAATTTCGGGGGACGGTACAGTTGAGCAAACGATATTCTTTTTTATTCCAGTCTCTCTCTCGTTATTCACGCGCAATGAATGTATTAATTAATTAATGTATGTAATGCATGTGTATTAATAATTATTTTATTATTTTCACGTAGTAAGAATATATAGCGAGACTTTTTTCTCGATGTATTTTGGCACGAAATTTTTAAACATCACCCAAACGTAATCAACCCATCCAACCATCCACCCACTTCTCCTCCCTCCCTTTTTCTTATTTTCTTTTTTGTATCGCTTTTTTTCTCTTCTTCTTCTTCTTCTTCATTTCGTCTTTCCTTCCTTCCTTCCTTTTTTACTTACTTATTTACTTCCTTCATTAATTATTGGTCGGTATGAGAGGATTAATGGAACACACGCGATACGCGCGGCGTCTTCAATGATCGGTATATAAATTTTCTTGTTTACTTCTTCTTCTTTTTTTTCTTCCTCTTCTTCTTCTTCTTCTTCTTCTTCTTCTTCTTATTATTATTATTATTATTATTATTTTAGGGAGAACTCGTGGGAGAATATTCGCCATTTTTTCTTCTTCTTTTTTTCTTTTTTCTCTTTTTTTTTTTTTTTTTTTTTTTTTTTTTTTTAAATAAGGCGATTCTTCTTTTCATCTCTTTTTTCTTTTTGTTCTTTTTTTTTTGTCTTTCCTTCTTCTTCTTCCTTCGTCGCCGCTTATTATTAACAAGACCAAAGAAAGTTTGAGCAAGTACGAGTTTTTAAAGTCTTAACGACTAAAAATAATCTTACTCAGCTACAATTACATGACATAGACGGTAGTGTAATAGTAATAATAATAATAGTAGTAGTAGTAGTAGTAATAGTAATAGTAATAGTAACAGTAATAGTAATAGTAATAGTAATAGTAATAATATAAGTGATGTCGATAATGTGAGAAAGATACGAGAGCGATCAATAATCGATCTCGAATTTATCTTATTGAAATACTCCAAAGATGTAATAGACGGATGTGTTTCTTTTGTGTACATGTACGTATATTATTAATACTTAATTTTATATATCCATATATTATCGAATTATTCGTGCCGTTTTACATATAAATATACATATACATACATACATACATATATATATATATATTTTTTTTCTTTTTATTTCCAATTTGTCTCGAATTAATAATAGAGGGGCTTGGTTTTATTTTTTTTTTTTACATAAAATGACATAACCGGTCGCATAAACGTTTCGTCCATTTTTCTTTTTCATGATTTCCATTTATTCTACTTTTATCATCTCCATCATTTTCTTTCCTTTTTTTTTTCCTTTCTTTCCCATCATCCTTTTTCTCTTAACAAACAAAATCACTGTGTGTATATATATTTAGATATCACACTAATATATGCGTGTACGTAAAGCTATTTTGTGTATATATTTACATTTATCACGCCATTTATTTCGTTCGCTCGATTTTGTTCTCTCTCAAACACTATCTCTCTCACACTCTCTCATACTTTCTTTCATCTTTTCATTTTCCTTATCAAATTATTTCACTCTATTGAAAAATGATTAAACGTCGTGCTTACTATTTAATTATCACTTTAATTACATTAAAGATCTCGTCTGACGTAATGCGCAAGATTTTTATGACAATAAAATATAACGATAGACAGTAATGTACTCCTGTGCCCATTTCCTGTTAATTTTTCTTCTTCTTCTTCTTCTTTTTTTTCTTTTTCTTTTTTTCTTAACTGCCATCGATTTTTCTTTTTTTTTTTTTTCATCGTCTCTTCGCTTCTTCTCTCTTTATAATTTAATATATTATATGACACACAAAGTACAAGGTACATAGAAAAACATAAAATCTCTTTATTATACGCGTATAAATCTCTCTCTCTCTCTCTCTCTCTCTCTCTCTCTCTCTCATTCTTCCAATTTTTCTTTCAACGAGTATCCTATACGAAGTACGATAATAATTAATAAAAAATTTGATCTATGAAAAATATAAAGAAAAAAAAAAAAAAAAAAAAAAAAAAAAAGAAAGACGAATTAACTTGCAAATTGAAATAAAAAAAGATCGATTTTTTCTTTCTTTTTTTTTTACCGAATGAAAAATAAAGAAAAAATATATATATATATATATGTATACATACGTTTTGTAGCTCTCTCTTTTTTTATTTTTCGCTTTTCCAATGAAAAAAATAGTCATTTTGACTTTCTATTTATTTATTTGATTTTCCAAATTCGTTGAATTGATCTATCGATTCTTGTGTCCAGTTATATTATTTAACTAAATATTATTAATAATAATAGATATATGTGTATATATATATATAATACATCTGAGTCTTTATCATCCATCTTTCCTTCTCTTTTTCTCTCTCTCTCTCTCTCTCTCTCTCTCTCTCTCTCTCTGAATAGTTTGTGAAATCGTGTGAGAGGAGATCGGTGACATGGAACAGAAGCCCGATGACGCCCGACGAACGCGTTTGACCTTATGAATTATGCAACGGCACGATGCTCGCAACACCCGAGGCCTTAAACTCGTTAAACACGCTCGTATAAATCCACTTTTTGTCGTTCTGCTCACTCCAAATATCTCTTCACTTTTATTTAAACCTTTTTGAAGATAATTAAAAACAGAGAGAAAAAAAAGAAAGGGAGAGAGAGAGAGAGAGAGAGAGAAAGAGAGAGAAACATAACATTTTTTTACGAACACAATTTTTTTTCTTTTTCTTTAATAAATGAACTACAACGATAAATGAAATTAATGAAATTAAAGATTTTTATTTCTTTTTCATAATGAATCAATACTTTTGTTCTTTCTGCCTTTCTCTCTCTCTCTCTCTCTCTCTCTCTCTCTCTCTCTCTCTCTCTCTCTCTCTCTCTTTTGTTCTCTGATCCGAAGATACAAATTAATTAATTGATTAATTAAAAAAAAAAATTATATATATATATATATATGTATGTATAGAATGGAATTTTTTTATATGAAATTATTAAAAGCTTGACAATTCTGAGATGACAGACTTTAATCTTAAAAAAAAAAAAAAAAAAAAAAGAAAAAGAAAGAAAAGGATAAATGAGAGAGGGAGAGGGGGGAAAAAACGAAAAATTTCACGAGTTAATCTAAAAAGAGAAATAAAAAAGAAAAGAAAACGAATCTATTTATCACCCTCAAGGCTTTCACTTAATTCTCTTCTATCCTTTTCGTCTTCTTAATTTTATTTCCCGTTTTTCTCTTGCGAACTACAAAAAAAAAAAAAAAAAAAAAAAAAAAAAAAAAGAAAAAAGAAAAAATAAAAAAAAAAAGAAAAAACAGAAAAAGAATAAACAAATGAGGAAGAAAATATAATATAATATAATATAATATAATATAATATAATATAATATAATATAATATAATATAATATAATATAATATAACATAACATGATATAATATAATAAAATAAAATGAAATAAAATAAAATAAAATAAAATAAAACGAAATGAAATAAAATAAAATAAGATAAAATAAAATAAAATAAAATGAAATAAAATAAAATAAAATAAAATAAAATAAAAAGAACGAAGAATCACAGAGAAGTGTGTGCTTTCACTTCGTGCTCCTAATCGCTCGCTTAGATAAACGACGAGTATACATAATACACATATCTCTCTCTCTCTCTCTTTCTGTCTCTCTCTTCCTCTTTCTTTCTCTGTTTCTCTCTCTTTCTATATATATATATATATACACACATACATACACACACACACACACACACACACACATTAATTTTTAAACACTCAGGACACATACAAATCGCGCGCGTATTTATAAAATATGCATTAAACGTAAACGGCAAACGATTGTCTTTCCTTTTTTACACTCGTCAAATCAGCCAACCATCCGTTCTTACGATTATGTAGTTACTTTCAATGAATTTACTTTTAATATATATATATATATATATATATATATATATATATATATATATACGCAGGAAATGAAAAATCGATTAAAGAAGTACGTGGGACCCGGGGAGGAGGGGCCGAGCGTGTGTGTGCGCGCGAACAATAGTGCCATAAAATAATGAAAAATTTATAATAAAAAATAAGAAAGAAAAAAGAAAAAACAAACGAAAAAATAAAGAAATATGATCGAACCACCGACTACCCTCTCTCTCTCTCTCTCTCTATTTTTTTAAATCGATTTCTAAAAAAAAAAGAAAGGAAGAATAAAAGGAAAGAAACAAAATATAAGGAAAAAGAAAAAAATTAGAGAAAAGGAAAATTAAACATTACACGACGAAACGGCGAAATATCCAACTTACATAATAATAATATTATAGTAAAAAAATAATTATATCACGTGATCTCTCAGTCTCTCTCTTTTTTTCTTTCTCTTTTTTTTTGGTTCTTTCTTTTCTTTTATTTTCTTTTCTTTCTCTTTTTTTTTCTTTTCTTTCTTTTTTCTTTTTCTCTTTCGTTCCTTTAGCATGATCTTCCTCGAGCTATTAACATCACCCCTAATTTTTTCTCCTCCTTACTTTTCATTCGATCATCATCATAATTACCATCATCGTCATCATCATCATCATCATCATCAGAAGAAGAAGAAGATCGATGTTAGTCGATAAGAATTTTTTTTTCCCAAACATTTTTTCTCATATATAGTTTTTTTTCTTCCTTCTCTCTCTCTCTCTCTCTCTCTCTCTCTCTCTCTCTTTGATCTATTCTCTTTTCTAATTGGAATTTGAATTTTTTCTTCTTCTTCCTCTTCCTTTCCATTTGTTACTTTATATTTTTTTTTGTTTTTTTTTTCTTCCTTTTCTTTGTTTTCGTTAGCACCTACATTCGATAATAATTACAATTGATAACACCGTGGACACACATTTATCTTAGGATATCCGGTATGTAAGTCTACTTCACGTAATACACACACACGCACACACACACACAGATATAGATACACAAGGGCGTGCATGCCCACGAATAAAATATATATATATATATATATATATATATATATATATTATATATAGTACGCGATAAGTTAAACAAGTCAAGTTCGTGCGTGTTTCCTTTTGGTTCGTGAAGCTCTATAAATATTCTTTTTGCCCCCTTTTCGTTTCACACATATACTTTCTATTTTCCTACAGTCGGTGAATCCTCTCCATAGGAAAAAAAATATTAAATAAAAATCGTCACGTAACATTCCCCCTTATCTTTCACATATCGCGTAGCTCTCCGGACATCATTAAATTTGACTTCCTCTTTCTTTTTTTTCTTTTTTCTTTTTCTTTTCTTCCTCTTTGAAAACATCCTCCTCTATCTATTTTCTAGGCACAGCTTTTTTCTTCTTTTTCTTTTTTCTCTTATTTCTTTTCTTTCTTCTTTTTTTTTTTTTTCTTTTTTTTTTTTTTACAAATAAGAATCAAATTTGAATATGAATAATTTATCTAAAAGAAAATCTCTGAAATTTTTCTTCTTCTTTTCCTACATTCTTTTTCTCTTTTCTTTTCTTTTCTTTTCTTTTCCTTTTTTTTTTTTAATATATATATGTATGTACGTATGTATGTATGCATGTATGTAAATACACATATCTACAAACGAAGAGAGAAAGAGAGACCATTGCAAAAATTGCTCCACTTTCAACGATTTATTTATAATTATAATAAATGATAATAGAAATGATAAGACGTTTTACGTTCTTCGTATACACAGACATGCACATATAATGCTAATACATATTATTTATGCATGTGAGGAATACACGTTTAAATCTGTTATCTTATATACGAACGTGTTGTGTGTGTATATATTCTTATTCATATACACAAACACATACACACACACACACACACACAAACAAACACACAAACATATATTTGTATCTATATGCATATATATATATAAATGTATATGTATATGTGTATATACATACAGATACATATGTCTTTATTTATTTATTTATTTATTTATTTATTTGCAACTCCTACTTAAGCATTAATATATACCAGAAAAACCAGTTTGCGAACCTTTTTTACGCGAGGCCTTTACTTTCGCTTAAAGACCGAAAGGAAGAGTTGAGCGAACGAACGAACGAACGAACGAATGAACGAACGAACGAACGAGCGAGCGAGCGAGCGAGCGAGCTATCTAGCTAGCAAGCTAGCTGCTAACTAACGGGGTCACCAGTCGATACGAACGCATACATACATCATACATACATACATACATACATACATACATACATACAGAGAGAGAGAGAGAGAGAGAGAAAGACAACATCAGAGTACAGATAAACACAACATACTCATGCATATACGTTCAAGTACGTACGCTTTAAGAGAGAGAGAGAGAGAGAGAGAGAGAGAGAGAGAGAGAGACGTATGTAGTGCCTAATGAATAATAAGAATGTGCGTGCGCGCAAACGCAAGACGAGAAGATCCGGATATGTATGTATGTATCTCTTTCGGTGTCTCCGTGTATGTATAATTTGCTTATAGACACACGGACACACACGCGCGTATATGATTCACTTTTCTTTTCTCTACATTTTAACATGTATATATGTGTGTGTGTGTGTGTGTGTGTGTGCGTGCGCGCGCGTATATGTATATAGATATGATTTATGTATAAATGTGTATACCACATTGATATCGCTTGTGATACTTGTGATGCCTCTATATACTCGAACGCGCTATTAAATACTTATCATCTCGTGTGTGTATGTATGTATATGTGTGTGTGTATGTGTATCTCTTTATAATAAAGAAAGTTATGCAAGCCATCATCATCTATCCTTGTTTTTGGCTACGTAGAAATAAAGAAAAAAGAAAGAGAGAGAGAGAGAGAGAGAGAGAGTTTTTTATTCTTTTTTTTTTCTTTTTTTTTTTTTTTTTATTTAATTATCAATTTCGAAATTGAATGATCTTTTGTGTCTCTTTTCCTCCTTATTTTTCCCCCTTCATTTTCTCTTTCAAGATTTTCCTTTCTTGTAAATCAAATCTCTCAAAGATTTTCCTCTTTTCTTTTTTTTGTTTTCTTTTTTTGTTTTTTTTTTGCCTTTTTCTTTTTTTTTTCTTTTTTTTTTTCTTTTTTTTTTTTTTTTTTTTTCTTTTTTATTTGTTTCATCGAAATTTCGTTTATTCTTATCATCGTTAAAAATTCTATATAACAAAAGTAACGTAGAAAAATAAAGTAAGTTTTCATTTTTCCAATTGGATTTAGACCAATATGTCTTTTCTATCTTTCTCTTTTTTCTTTTCTTTCTTATCATCCTTATCATAGATCGAATAATATATCGGTTATCTCTCTTTCTCTCGAATAGGAAACCATCTTCTCCTTTTTTATCGAATTTCTTTAAGTGATAAATTATCTAAATAAATGAAATATGTTCACAGCCACATATTAATATATATATATATATGTATATATATATATTATATAGATATATATATAGATAGATTTATACAGGTTATCAATATGTCTGTGTGTGTGTGTGTGTGTGCGTGTGTGTGTGTGTGTGTGCGTGCGTGTTTATGTGTGTATATATGTATGTACGGTTGTATGTATACATATATATGTATATATATATATATGTAAATCATATATACACACATATATATATGTAGATAGTTAGATATATAGATAGATGTATATGTATAAATATACATATACATCTATATACATATATAGAAGTATTTAAATATAATATTTATATGAAGAGATTTTTTTCTTTCTTTTTTTTTTTTTATAGATTAATATAGCTCTCATTCAATCTCTTTTCTCTCTTATCTACGCAGACACACACGCGCATACACCTCTCCCTCTCCCTCTTTCTCTCACTCTCTCTATCTCCCTCTCTCTTTCTTATACTGTTTCGATACGCGATCTTGAAATTTTAAGGAAATAAGCGAAAAAAAAGGGGAAATAAAAAAGAAAGAAAAATGATGAAAGAAACTTTCCCATCACAAAAACAAAAATAAAAAAGATATTGAAAATAATTCTCCTCCCTTCATCTTTCTCTCTCTCTCTCTCTCTCTCTCTCTCTCTCTCTCTCTCTCTCTCTTTTAATTATTTTGTTCTTCTCGATTGATAAATCATCTCACAAGCTCCGTGTACATCCGGAATGACTTCGAAATGAATTCTCGCTTTCTCCCTTACATACACACATACGCACACTAAAACACACATTCTCTCTCTCTCTCTCTCTCTCTCTCTCTCTCTCTCTCTTTTTGTTCTCCTATCCCATGATCACACGTTAAAAAACGCTAAGAGCGCGAGCAACGGATGCAGCACTGTCTTCTCTCTCTCTCTCCTTAGTTCAACCCCTTTTCGTATTTCTTTTTTCCTTTTCGTATCATCTCCCTATTCGTATTTTTTTTTTCCTTTTTTTTTTTCTCTTTTTTTCCCCCTTACTTATGAACATTAATTATTACACATAAAATCAATTACTTTACAATCAATTTTATTTAACTTCCATTAACTTTCCATTTCTCCATATCGCTAGTACACTGGAGAAAGAGAAAGAGAGAGAGAGAGAGAGAGGGAGAGAGAGAGAGAAAGAGAGAGGGAGGGAGTACCTATTATTATCATTATTATCATTATCATTATCATTATTATCATTATTATTAATATTAATATTATTATCATTATCATTATCATCATCATTATCATCATCATCATCACCATCATCATCATCATCATCATCATCATCATCATCATCATCATCATCATCATCATCATCATCATTATCATCATCATCATCATCATTATTAATATTATTATTAATTTTATTATTATTATTATTCTTATTCTTATTCTTATTCTTATTATTATTCTTATTCTTATTATTATTATTATTATTATTATTATTATTATTATTATTATTATTATTATTATTATTATTATTATTACATGATTCTTCCCTTATACTTTTTTCTTTATTAATTTCTTTTTCTTTTCGCAAAAATTTTAGCTTCTTGAATATTTTTCGTTAACCCTTTTTAACTCTTTTCAATTTTCTTTTATATATATATACATATATATATATATATATATATATATATATATATATATATATATATATATACACATATATATATATCTTGTTTTTCTTAGGCACACAACAACAACTAACCAACCAACTAACCAATTAAATAACCAAAAAGCACACTTTGTTTCACTCGAGTTCTCCCTCTTCTTTAGTTTCTCATTTCATTTCATTTCATTTCATCTCATCTCATTTCATCTCTCTCACTCTCACTCTCACTCCCACTCTCACTCTCCCTCTTTCTTTCTTTGTTCGTTGGCAAAGCAACCAGACGATGACGTCAATCGCGAGGATATATCAATGAAGAGAAGGGAAAAGAGAAGGGACGAAAAGAAGAAGAAGAAGAAGAAGAAGAAGAAGAAAAAGATGAAGAAGGGACAAACGACGGTTTGGAAAGGCTGGTGACTTTCAAAAGTGTCCGTTCATCTTTCTTTCCTTTTTTTTTTTTATTTTATTTTATTTGGCGGATCGCCTCCAAAGCGATTCACCAAACAAGAACTGGTACTAGCCCTTCCTTATCGTTTACGTCCACCTCTCGAACATTGACGTCATCGTCGCGTCGACGCCATAGCCGCTATTAATGTCGTCGTCGCTGCTGCTGCTGCTACTGCTGCCGCTGTTGTTGTTGCTGCTGCTGCTGTTGATGTTGTTGTTGTTGTTGTTGTTGTTATTGTTGTTGTTTTTGTTGTTGTTGCCGTCGCCGCCGTCGAGGATTTACCAACCCCGACGTGTAGTAGTGATAATAGTAGTAGTAATAGTAGTAGTAATAATAGTAGTAGTAATAGTAGTAATAATAGTAGTAGTAGTAATAGTAGTAGTAATAGTAGTAGTTGTTGTTGTTGTTGTTGTTGTGGTCGATCGAATAATATTGTCGATCTCCTTTCGTTCACTTCGTCCCATCGTTTTCCACACGAGCCACGATAACACAATAAAGAAGAAGTCCATTTACGAGGTATCAACCACCCGTTTATGATGATAACGAGGATGGGGTTGGTATGGTATAAGAAAAAAATGGCGACGGCGATGGTTAAAACGAAGGCGGGGTCGCATCACGACGAGCACGCCATCCAAGAGTTGCAGGTGCACGTGTAACACGCGGCAGGTATTACGGGTGCGTAATAATAGCCGTTAGCATAGACATAGGTCGCCGGTGGTCCCGGTGGTGCTTGTTGATGATTTGTTAGCCGTTGCTGTTGTTCCTGATAAAGTACCTGACATGCGAGACTTTCGATCAATGCAAGAGTCTGTCGCCGTTCGTGACCCATCAGGCAAACCGTCGACTCCTCGACGACGCTGTGCAATAGCATCAGGTACTGGTATTTTAGGGCCTCCTCTTCGGGCCCAACGAAATGATTCCACAAATAATTCTCGAGTTTCGCCCGTTGTTGACTTATGTCGGGGAAATCGATGAAGAATCTCGAGCACATGTATCGCTCTAAGGTCTTTATGTAATCCGGTTGAGAAGGTTTGTACATCTTGACCAAGAGATTGCAATATTTCAAAAGACCACCGCCCCGTATCTCCTCGGGATGCCTCGTCGATATTAATTTCTTGTGAAGATGGTAAAGTGCCTCTTGGAAATCACCATATACCGATTCGCCCACGACCGTTGGATAAAAGTTCTCGCCAATCGGTAATTTGCTGCACTCGTAAAATAATAAGAGCGAGTCAAGTACTATTTGAAAACTATCAACGGAGAACTCGAATTGTCGTCTCATAGAGTCGACGAACTTTAACTCGACGTTCCTATGACCCCGTGAATTCCCGAGCGATATAAGGGACCATCGGTCACCGTCGTTGTTCACCTTTACCATTTTACTAACGTATGCCTCCTTCAAGCTGCACGTTGTTATGCGTTTGCGGCTAACGCCCTCCGGTAAAAGATCAAATAGAGAACCCAAAACGGCGGCCTTAACCTTGTCGTAATTTCGGCCGCTCGATAATTCCACCGCGAATATTAGGTCGAGATCGTTGTAAGGCTGTGACTCGGTCGCCAATACGTGAGATGCGGCGCCACCGTTAAGCCTGATGTCCCTTACCCTCATACCGGCACCTCCATTGCTCGGATCACCTTCTAGCTTGCTACGAACCACCGTCACGAGATCTCTCAGTCTAACTTCCAACGTAGGAAAGTTTCCCCTACCGTGAATGCTGACAACTTCGTCCATAACGTCGTTCAATCGGCGCACCTGTTCGAAGCTCAACACTGCCAGCCTTTGCTGAGGATCCGGACAATCTGAATTGCTGTTGTTATTATTGTTGCCGCTATTCTTATTGTTATTGTTTGTTATCGTATTGTTGTTGTTGTTGTTGTTGTTGTTGTTATTTTGTTGATGATGATTAACATTATTATTGTTGTTCTCCTTGTTCGAATCATTGCCATTGTTGGTCTTGTTATTAACCTGACAGAGGGACTCCATCATAGCGACCCGACGCTGGCGTTCTTCGCCGATGTCCAGGGAGCCACACTGTAACATCATAAAAATCAAGAATATTATTATAATCAATTTTTAATCAGTATTCATTTCGATCTTTCCCGATATATATCGCGAATAATATTTAATGATTATGCATAAATCCCAAAGAAAGGAAAAAAATAAAAAAGGAAGTATACAATCGGGTAAGATTTAGAAATATAAAAATATAATAATAAGACAATTGTGCTTTAGCGTTGTTAAAAATCGGACTGGGAATTGTTTTTGAAATACGATCGATAAATCATCATTACGATAACGGGAGTTCTCGCGATGACCTTCCTCTTAAAAAGAAAGAATGAAAAATAGAAGAAGATGAAGAAAAAGAAAGAAGAAGAAGAAGAAGAAGAAGAAGAAGAGGAGGAACGTAATCGCAAATGCAAGAAATGCCATGAGGTTACGTCCGGGTGGTGCTGTTGGTGCTGATGTGGTGTAGTGGTTGTCTATGATCGAGCGACCGAGCGCGAAGGTGAGCGCTCAAGCGCGGGCGCGCGTGCTCACCTACACGGACACAATGATGTTCTTTATCGTTCTCTACTCTCACAGTTATGACTCCTATCCTTATGAACTTTTCATTCGAGTCGATAAACGAGTAGTAGCATAATCAAGCTAGCTAGCTAGGCTAATAGCCGCCACGTTCTACGTTTATAATTCTCAGTAATCGTTCAAGGCGATATATATATATATATATATATATATATATATATATATATATATGCGGTTAGTTTTATCAATCCGGTTGAATCTTCATTCACAAGAAACCTCGTAACACCACGTTGAGATAACACTTACATGTACATGTGTAACATATGTTCGTAATACTCACGCGTATCTCGTACGAATCGTTTCATTCGAGTAACATTAGATAATCAATAATCGATTAGGGGAATATGAGGGAATAAGAGGAGAAGAAAAAAACAAAATTTGAAAAAATTAGAAGTAAATAAATAAATGAAAAAAAAAAAAAAAAAAAAAAAAAAAAAAAAAAAAAATAATAATAACAAACAAACAAAAAAAAGAATAAAGAACTTGGAGATAACGATTCGCAAGGAAACTCTTCGAAAATATTTCTTTTTCTTTTTTCTTTTTTCTTTTTCTTTTTTCTTTTTGTTTTCAAGTTAAACCGATGTTAGCGAGTAAAGTCGGGTCAGCGAACGAACGCGAGAACGTGAACTTTCACTAGTCCGAGTTTCGAATACATCCAATCGATTGTAGAGACGAACTTTTGACGTGTCTGGAATGTAAGGGGGATAATAGTAAAACGATGATCTCTTATAAGCAATAGACTTTTCGGTGGGAGGTAGAATCTAATAGACAGACAGACACAGACAGACAGAGAGAGAGAGAGAGAGAGAGAGAGAGAGAGAAAGAGAGAGGTGAATTGTGGCACAATTGTATAACTTCACACAACGCGTACTTTTAATTATTAAATTCTTAAGGATCGATACACTTTTTCAATCGGTTCAAAAATCAAATAAAGAATCATTCGTACGATAAAATATCAACTTACGGGGAAAAAAAAAAGAAAAAAAAAAAAAAAAAAAAAAAAAAAAAAAAGAACTATCGATATTCATGACGTTCATAAGAAACATTCATTACGTCGTGAACTTACGTTAATAGAATTAACTATGCTATTTTAAATATTTCATACTAACGTCTAATGATATACGAAAATTCAAAGTTCCATTTGAAGATACATATATATATATATATATATAGAAAGAGAGAGAGAGAGAGAGAGAGAGAGAGAGAGAGAGAGAGAGAGAGAGAGAGAGAGAGAGAATGAGAGAAAAAAGAAAATAAACAAAAAGAACGAATTAGTCGAAAAAAAAAAGGAATGAACGAATGGGGGAAAAAAAAAAAGAAGCAATCGAGTAAAAGACCGAAGGAATTCTTTGAGTAATTTCCCCGTTCACCCCTTTCGTCACCTAACAGAGGTAGTAATAGTAGTAGTAGTAGTAGTAGCAGTAGTAGTAGGGTAAGTAGAGGGAGGAAAAAGTGGGGTGAAGCGATGGGCTCACTTTGACGTATAGATAAGTACGTACGTGCGTACCACTGTCGTTATAGATCGCGAAAAAGAGAGAGCAAACTGAAAAATTATATCCGCCTTCGACGAGAGTCAGCAGCGAACTGAGTCGAACGAAGTGAAAGGCACCTATAGCTTTTCTGGTGGCAGCAGTGACAGTGGCGGTGACGGTGAAGGAGGAGGAGGAGAAAGAGGAGAAGAGGAGGAGGAGGAATAAATGGTGATAGTGGTGGTGGTGGTGGTGGTGGTGGTGGTAGTAGTAATGGTAGAAGTGGTGGTTGTGGTGGTGGTGGCGTTGGTGGAGGTGGATATGGAGGTGGAGGTGGCGGTGGATCCCATCAGCGATCTACGTCAGCAACAACGTAGCACCGAACTTATTGTAGGACAGCACAAAGCTCCCCTATACGATTGATAGAGAACTAACTAACTACTACTAGTCTACTATCTATTCTAACTATAACAATCATGCACCATTGTCGCTATAATTTATCGTGTATCCTTTGCATAATATCGTTATAATCAAAAATCGTACGTAGACGATGGAAAAAGAGAGAGAGAGAGAGAGAGAGAGAGAGAGAGAGAGAGAGAAATAGAGAGAGAAAGAGAAATTATATTTGCATTATAATATACCGACCGAATTAAATTTAATTAAAGCGTATAATATTACAGTTTGCTTTAAGATTTCGAAATATCCAATGAAAAAGAATAGGATTTCGTTGGTAGTGTTGTAAACGCCAGTTCTTTTTTTCTTTTTCTTTTTTTTTTTTTTTTTTTTTTTTTTTCAATTTTTCAAGCTTATCCCCCTTCCGCGCATATCCGCCCACCTATCGCTAGATTCAACCAACCCTAACTCTTCCCTCTTCTTTCCTTCCGTCCTTCTATCCTTCCTTTCTTCCTTCTTTTTCTTTCTCTCCCTCTCCCTCTCCCCCCCTCTCTCTCGCTCGCTCTCTCATATTCCCTTTAACGCTCCAGCACTTTCTATGACGTCATAAAGATGAAGCGGAGGCGTCTCTGAATGAACAAACGCGGTAGTGAAATACACCCACATCTCC
>NC_062203.1:980000-982500 GCF_912470025.1 Vespa velutina | reverse complement strand
ACTTCTAGATAAAAAAAAAAAAAAAAAAAAAAAAAAAAAAAGAAAAGAAAAGAAAAGAAAGGAAGAGAAAAGAAAAATAATAAAAGACACATATAACCTTTCAATGTCCAACTGAGCAAAAATAAAAATAATAAAAAAAAAAAAATAAAAGAAAAAAAAAATAAAAGAAAAAGAAAATGAGCGCTTATACGTCAAATGCATATGCATTTAAATGTTCGACTGAAAAAAAAAAAAAAAAAAAAAAAAAAAAAAAAAAAAAAAAAAAAAAAAAAAAAAAAGAAAAAAAATGGAAAACAAAAATAAAAACAATAATAAAAAAAAAGATACGAAATAATTATTGCTAAACTTCATTAGACAAAAAAGAGAGAGAGAGAGAGAGAGAGAAGGAAAAGAGAAAGGTAAGAAGGAAAGAAGATAACGAGAATGAAAGTGAATATATTCCTAATATATATATATATATGCGTATTAGTAAAGCACATACGACACATAAGCCCCCATAAATGGAGAAGGGGGTCAGTGTGTATACGGACTATAAGCGAGTAGGAACGACATCGCAGAAGAACTCGAGAATGGCCCAGTTTTGTTGAGGGGCCGATCGCCAGGTCGTTGATCCGAAGACTCCTCCTCCTCCTCCTCCTCCTCTTCTTCCTCCTCCTCCTTGTGTCAGTCACAATGCCGACTCACAAAGGATGACAACTACGGTACGCACGAGATTATACTTTATGAAACGCCCCAACTGAACTGTCACCAAGTTTACCTACATATTTACATTTTATGTTTAATTATCGAAAATCCATACGTAAATACATTTAGACTTAATCATCCACGTTTAACGATTTTGATTGTCCAATGTTTATTCAAAATCTCGATTAAAAACCGTCCGTTTATCGGAGATCTATTATTTCAATAATAATAATAATAATAATAATAATAATAATAATAATAATAATAATAATAATGATAATGGTGGTAAATGTGGAAATTGTAAATAATTGGCTCTATTAAAATTTTTTTAGATGAGTTTAAATCTCGATTTCTTTTTCTTTCTTTATTCCCAGAATAATTTTCTCATTTTCCTTTTTTTCTTTTTTTTATATCTCAGATCTTATTTAAATAATATTTACCGTTCAATCTTTTTATCAGAAATCAATCATGTCAATAATCATGTATACCAATAGTTAATGCTTTATTTAAAAATGCTTTCTAAGTGGATTTTACAGAATCAATTATTCTTATTTCAAAATCGTTCGGATTAATTCTTCTTTTCTTTTTTTTTTTTTTCTCTCTTTCGATTGTAAAATTATTAGATAAGACAAATTTTTACGATTCTCTAAGAAACGATCCACATGAGACTATGAATTATTTCGTTTATTAATTTTTTATTATTCAACATTTTTTTCACATTTAATCGAGCGTAAATATACTATATACAAGTGTAAATATCAATAATGATAATAAAGTTTGTAAATAAATATTAAACTCAAGATGAGTTCAAAAGTTTCTAATTGACTTGCAGAGAAAAAAAAAAAAAAAAAAAAAAGAATCAATTACTCCTAGCGATTATTTTCTTTTCTTCGGATTACAAAATTACTTATTTTGCATCTACGAACTTATATTTGTTTATTTTTACTCATTTTTCTATCTTTTTTTTTTTTTTACAATCGTTCAAGAAATTTTTTGTATATTACATATACATATATATATATATATAAAATGTTTGATGTTATCTGTTAAATTGTTTCGTAACGTTTGTTTTCTTTATCCGAATGACATCGAATGAAATTGTACAAGGAAGAAAAGAAGAGATAGATAGCAAGGAAAAAAAAAGAAAAAAAGAAAAAAAAAAAAAACAGAAAAAAAATAGAAAAAAAATAAAAACATAGTGACGATAACACGATAGGGGCTTCCATACTTTGGAAAACGATTTGACCTTGTCGAGGTTGGATGAATCCTTTCTGACTGGCTTCGCGGACAAATTTGCGACGACTTGGCGACGCAGCTGTTACGAGCTTGAACAAAATATACTATGACTTTGCTAGTCTAAGCTTCTCCGACTTTATTATTAGTTGTTGATGTTGGAGTAGGTCGAATAAATCTCATATATAAATATAAATATATATACATATATATATATAATATATATTTATATAAATTAATATATATATATATATATATAGATTCAAGACAAACAAGTACAGAGTCTAATTTGTATGAATTTCATATATATATATATATATATATATATATATATATATATAAAATATCAAAGACAAACAAGCAATCTAGTTTGATAACATAATCAACACGAATCTACCAACTTAATTTTCGTGTCAATTATCAGTGTCACAAAATTGCAAAAACAAAGAGAACTTTTAACTGATATAAACGAAACCTTTAAAAAGTATGTGAGAAACGATATCGCATAGAACTAGTTATACTTTAAGCTTTCCTCCTATTGTCTGCTATTCCCTAAGACTTCGATTTTCAGAGTTAACTATAT
>NC_062203.1:955000-975000 GCF_912470025.1 Vespa velutina | reverse complement strand
TCTGACAGAAATAATTTTTAATTCGTTTCCCCCTTTTTTTTCGCTTCTTCTACTTTATTTTTTTTAATCCCTTTTTTATAATTTCCATAATGATTCTCTCTCTCTCTCTCTTTCTCTCTCTCTCTCTCTCTCCAATCCTCTTTCGCTCTCTCCAATATATTGTCAAAGTTCGTGATGAAACGTAATTACGATCATTTATGAAAATCAAAATGGCAGATCGATTGATCGATAATCCAAGAGGGTAATTGCAAAATGCCGGACGCAAGATTATTGAATTATACTTATCGATCGATCGATCGTCGGAGATAGTTATATTCTCAATTTTGTTGTTTTATCTAATTCGTGGAGGCAAATGTTTTAGAGAATGAACGTGGAATTGCTAATGATCGTACAACACACACACACACACACACGTATCTTATACATATTTAAGAGCGTAACTTTCAAAATGAGACAACGCAATGCGTTAGACAAGTAGAATGAAAAAGAGAGAGAGAGAGAGAGAGAGAGAGAGAGAGAGAGAGAGAGAGAGAGAGAGAGAGAGAGAGAGAGATTACTAAAGGTTCTACTATCGTTAATAGGGAGAGTCGTATCGTTTCGTATAAAGACGGAAAAAGTGCCGAAGGCATCAAGCTCGTTTCAATACGTTCAAATACTTTGTGAAAGGCGAACTTCTTTGTTTTTCAATTTAACATACTACTCACGAAAAGTCATTTGAAACATGATGAATTTCCTTAGATTTTCTCCGTGTGGGACAAAAAGAACAAGAAAAAAAAAAAAAAAAAAAAAAGAAAAGGAAGAAAGAAAAAGAAAGAAGAGACGAGAAGAAGAAGAAGAAGAAGAAGAAGAAGAAGAAGAAGAAGAAAAGAAAAGGAAAGGAAAAATAAAAGGAGAGAGAGGCAAAGACGTCTCGTGGACAAGTAAACTTAAAAAAAAAAGAAAGAAAAAAAAAAGAGAGAAAAAGAAAGAAAGAAAGAAAGAAAAGCAAGGAAAAAAGGAAAAGAAGAAGAAGAAATAAAGAGACGATGATATGGTAACATGGTAAATCGATTGAAAGTACTGCCGATTCGACTCGGTTAATGAGATGGCGGACTTTCAAAGAGAGTGAAACGACTTTTACGTGAGTGCATTCCTGGATAGTTGCGCATGGAATTTACTTAGGGATAAAGTAAAAGTAAATACATGGAATATGTTGGATAAAGAGGAGGAGAGGGAGGAGGAAGAAGAAAACGAAGAAGTAGAAAAACAAGAAGAGAAAGAAGAAAAACAAGAAGGGAAGGAAGAAGAGAAACAAGAAGAACAACAGAAAGAAGAAGAAGAAGAAGAAGAAGAAGAAGAGAAAGGGTGGCTGCTACGGAGATAAATGAAAATGGTTGGAAGATATTGGTGAAGAATTCTTTTCTTTTCTTTTTCCTTATTTTTTATATTTCTTTTCTTCTTCTTCTTTTTTTCTTTCGAAGAAAAGAGAAAAATTATTAAATTGATCGGACAGGCATTTAAAATTCGCGCGAACTTTAAAATACTTTCGAAATTTCTATCATTCCACTCACCGTTCTACTGTGTGTATGTGAGAGAGAGAGAGAGAGAGAGAGAGAGAGAGAGAGAGAGAGAGAGAGAGAGAGAGAGAGAGAGAGGAAGAAAAAGAAAAACGCAAAAAACACAGGAGAGAGAAAGAGAAAGAGAGAGAGAGAGAGAGAGAAAAAACATCACACTCGACGTTAAACGTGAATTGGCGTCGTCCTGCGCGTGTATTGGCAAATCGACCGGTCTCTCTATACTCTTTCTCTCTTTCTAGACAAGAGAGGAATTTCTAAGGTAGGTAAGGTATAGAATTCCTCTCGAGTTGTTACTTGCTATCGAAACGTACAACAACCCTTTATATCTTCTTGCGCCATCAAATTAAGCCGTTCGCGCTTACAATGTAACGGTCTGTTGGAAATACTAGAAATAAAAAAACGAATAGATAGAGAGACAGAGAGAGAGAGAGAGACAGAGAGAGTGGAGGGGAAGGAAGAGAGAGAGAGAGACAGAGAGAGAGAGAGAGAGACAGAGAGAGAGAAAATTAAAAAAAGAAAAAAAACAAGGAACTCTCTCCCTCTCTCTCTTTCCTTTCGATTACAGTAAGTCTAAATTACGAGCTCGATGGAATGAGAAACGCGCTGACGAATGGCAGCCATGTTGCTTTTTTCTATAAGGAAAAAGAACAGATTCTTTAGAAATATCTCTCTGTATATATACATATATATATATGTGTGTGTGTGTGTGTGTGTGTGTGTGTGTCTACTAGTGTTTGTCTACTGTGTGTAATGGAAAAATTGATTATACGAAATAATATAATCGATTATAGCAATGTGATGTGAAATATGAATTTGCCAAAGTTTAACGAAAGTTGTGATTTATTCTCGAAGAACATTTGAAAGAATAAGAATAAGAATAAGAATAAGAATAAGAATAAGAATAAGAATAAGAATAAGAATAAGAATAAGAAGATGAATAATAATAATAATAATAAAAAAAAAAAAAAAAAAAAAGAAGAAGAAGAAGAATATAAGACGAGCTTAGGCGAGAACGTTTCAAGCAAATGTCTCGTATACCTATATCCTAAATACCAGAAAAAGGTCACGTTCGCGGTAACCGATGAGTTTATCCTTCCAACAAAATATATACATTCGCATATTTTCACATACACACATAGATATAATGCCAAGTAGTAAACCACAGAATAAATGCAACTTTATATTGGCTAGACGGACTCTTATCGGTTATAATCAATCTGGTAGTATCCATCGGTGTAATAACGTCCGACATCTTTTTTTTCCCCCTTTCTTTTTTATAATTTTTTTTTTATTAAAAAAATTTCTTTCTTTCTTTTTTTTTTTTTTTTTCTTTCTTTTTTTTTCCCCCCCTTTTATAACTTATCACTTCGCACGATCGTCGCGGCAAGAACTTTTCCCTGTTTGTTTTTTTCACTTACTCTCCTCCTCCCCCCTCCCTTCCTCATCAAATCTTTCCGTGTCAAGAAGTCGAAGGATTAAAAAATACTTTAAACTATCTTTTGACGACGTCAAAGTAATCATCGAGAGATTTCAGTTCGATACTCGTTCTCTCCTCCATCGGAATTTCTTTTGCTTTTTCTTTTCTCTCTTTTTCTTTCTTTAATAATTTACATCTCACAATTCTACTTTTTCAATCATTTATATATATATACATAAAAGGAACATTTCTAAATAAAAATGAAAATTGAAATTTGTTTGGATTAATTCGAAGTTAAATCATTATCGTCATTAAGTCCAATTCGAAGTGAATTAATACGATTTAATTATCGGAAGTCAGAAAAAAAAAAGAAAAAAAAAAAAAAAATACAAGAAGAAAATAAACGATCGTACTAATGGATAATTTTAACATTCTTTTTTTCTTCGTTTTTTTTTATCTTTTTTTTTTTTTTTCTTCTAATCAAAGGCAGGACATTTCAATATATTATTTCGATCGTTTGTGAAAGGCTCGAAGCGTTTCTTAAAATGATAACTACCAAAAGAATTCGTTTCTTTCCTTTCTCTTCTTTTTCCTTTTTCTCTTACGGAGTTATGTACTGTAATTTGTTAATAATTTATATCATATGTGTTATTTAATCGTTTATATAAAGAACGACATTTCTCGATAAAAAGTAAAAATTATAATTTGTTCCGCTTGAATTAATATCGCGCAACCGTGAAGACAAAAAAAAAAAAAAAAAGAGAAAAAGAGAGAGAGAGAGAGAGAGAGAGAGAGAGAGAGAGAGAGAGAAAGAGAGAAAATAAATGATCATACTAATCGATAATTTATACATATTTTGTCAATCATAAAGACATTTCAAATCTATTATTTCGAATGTTCAGAGAACGTTCGAAGCATTCATAAAACGATACTTCCATCAGAATTTTATTTCTTTTTCTTTTTTCTTTTATTTCTTTCTTTCTCCATTGGATCATTGTACATAAGTAATAATTTATATTGTATATATTTAATTGAGTGGATATATATATATATATATATTTTAATAAATTTGAATTAATTTGAGTAACTGTAAAAAAAAAAAAAAAAAAAAAAAGAAAAAAGAGAGAAAAGATTATAACAATTGATATACATTTTGTCGGTTATGTATAGCTATCAAATGTATTATTTCGGATGTTTCATTTCCGCATTGATCGCTAATCAACTTATGCGGAACTTGGCCGTGAAATGTTTTAATTATTTTAATTACCAAGAAATAAAACCTATATCGGTAGTTCGTAAGTAACGGAGGTTAACGATCCCTTAAGACTCATTGACACATGCTTTATAGTCAATGAGCAGTGTGAACGAAAAGTCAACATTTGTTCTCTCTCTCTCTCTCTCTCTCTCTCTCTCTCTCTCTCTCTCTCTCTCTCTTTCTCTCTCTCTCTTTTTCTCTTTGCATTTCTATGTATATGGAGAATAAAAAAAACAAAGAAAAAAGAAAAAAAAAAAAAGAAAAGAAAGAAGAATTAAAAATGGAAAAAAAAAGAGAGATAAACGATCATCGAACTGTCTCTTTCTTATCTCAATAAAGAATGATAAATACTCATTTGTATTAATATTAATTAGAGAACAAGATTTAAAATGTGCATATTTCAATGTTTCCATGCTAGAGAACGATTAAGCGCTCCCCGTGAAGTTAAGGGAATATATACATATATGTTTGTGTGTGTGCGTGTGTGTCTATGTGTACGTGTATATCGGTAATTATGATTGGAATAAAATTGATCGAAATAATAATACAAATTGGATGGAAATTCTTTTTTGTTTTTAAAGCAAGCATTTTTTTTTTCTCTTTATTATTTTTTCTATTATATTTCTCTCCTCTCTCTCTCTCTCTTTTTTTCTTTCTTTCTTTCTTTTCTTTTTTTTTTTTTTCTTTTTAATCGAGCTAATATGCCCATGACGTATCCGGTTCCCGGACAGAAGAAAAGAATGTACAGAACGAGTAACTATCTACGATAGTTTTATATATATATATATATATATATATATATATATATATATATATATATATATATATACATATGTGTAACGAAAAGCGTAACTTTATTTATAGCAGCAAGAAGAATGGGTTACGCCTACAAATCCGCTTGAAAATGATACCGCGAAATCGCGAGTACTTTATATCGCTCCGTGGGCCATTTCTTTGTCCCTATCTCGCACACTATTTATTTCTTATCACGGTCATGCATACACAAACATATACATAAATATATACATAAACATATATATATATATATATATATATAATACATGCACAAAAAATAGTAGTTGCGTCCACGTGCAAAGTGAACGTTGCAAAAGTTTCTTAAGAAGCAGTAAAAACATTTTTTTTTTTTACAGGATTTTCTCAAAAGAGCACTCTGCGTGTGTCTGTGTGTACGTTCGTGGCAAAAAAAAAAAAAAAGAGAAAGAGAGAGAAAGAGAAAGAAAGAGAAAGAAAGAGAGAGGATTTTACGTGCAAGGTCGGCAATCGCATTTACGATCGAACGTAATATAATCGATGGAGCGTGTAATATATTGTCAGGATATTATCGGTGAACGTTTATATTCTTTGCTCGTAACACGTTCGCGATCTCTTTTTTTTTTCCCCTCTTATTTTCTTCTCTCTCTCTCTCTTTTTTTTTTCTTTTATTTATTTTTTTCTTTTAAATATTTATTTATTCTTTTCTAGAAACGTCAAATTATGCAGCTGCGATAATTATCCAATTGTCATTAATAATGATTTCATTTGCTTAAAACGAAAAAAAAAATAAAGAAATGACTGATAGTTATATTATGTATACATGTGGTTACTGTGTACAATTTAAAAAAAGAAATATATATATATATATATAAATATATATACATATGGTAATTAAAAAAAATATTTTTCTTTTTCTTAGGAAAAAAAAAAAAAAAAAAAAAAAAAAAAAATATTTATAAATTAAAGAGCCCCGATAGATAGAATATATTTCCTTAGCAAATGACAATCGACACAGTTAAATGAAATTGGTCAATCAAGAGTTTCGATAGATTTTTCCGAAGGTTATTCAAAGACTAAGAGAAATCTTTTTTCCATTCGATTGGCAATATTATATCTCTATAGACGAAGTTGCAACGACCTCGAGGATCTACTTTATGTAGGACAAGCAATTCTTTACATTGCCTTCTCTCCGATAAGAATATGCAAGAGAAACCTTGACAGAGACGACTCCACCCAAGAAGATGCAACGTGCGAGGGAAAGATTAGAAACGTATTAGAAATACCATATTAGTTTTGTTCTCTTTCTTTCTTCTCTCTCTCCCTCTCTCCCTCTCTCTCTCTCTCTCTCTCTCTCTCTCTCTCTTTCTCTCTCTCTCTCTCTCTTTCTTGAAGGAATGGAAATAAATTTGATGACTCGAAAGTTGACCATACGAATGAATCAACTTTTATTCATTCAATGTGTGCTCTTTGGATTTCATATTTCATTGACGAAATTCAAATAAACTTTCTTCCTGTTTGCACATTTGTTTGATATAAGAGAGAAATAAAAAAAATTCTATACGAACATATCGATTTAATGGCCAACGCCATAATTAAATAATATCTCTTTACACGAACGCGGTTTACGTGCATCGAAAATAAAATTGCGAGGGAATATTGAAACAATTTAAAAAAAAGAAAAGGAAGAAAAAAGAAGAAGAAGAAGAAGAAAAAAAAAAAAGAAGAAAAAAGAAAAAAGAAGAAAAAATGCAGGAAAAATGAAACAAACAAAAAAAAAATAAGAAAGAAAGAAAGACAAAAAAGAGAGAAAAGGTAAAAAAAAGTACAACCGGGGAACCTCAACCGATGATTTGCCAATATCATAACGAGATCGGTTATTGCTTTTGCCAGTTACGTTTTCCAGGCGCATACCACACCCTGGTACATGCTTATTATGAACCTTGAAAGATTGGCCACATTCCTTTTTCTTTCTTTTTTACAGGCCTAAAACTGGAGCATTCACTTAAAATTATACGACAAATCGACAAGATGCATTTGCTTCAAAATAGAAAAGAAAAAAAAGAAAAAAAAAAAAAAAAAAAAGTACAAACGATTCAACTAGAAAAATTTGCAAATAAACTTTTTTCGAATAATCCATTTTAATAGTTTAATTTCTTTTTCTTCCTCTTCTTCTTCTTCGTATTTATCCTCGTTTTTTATACGAAACGAAACGAAACTAGTTTTATCTTTATTTTCTTATTGGATAAAATTTTATCATTTAACGAAACATCTTCTATCGAAATAAAAAATATATAAAAAGAAGAAGAAAAAAAAAAAAGATAACAAATTTTTTGTTCTTTTTTGTATTTCTTCCTTTTTTATTCTTTTTTGTTTTCCTTTATAAAATCAAACGAAACTTAATCCCTATATATATATATATATATATATATATATATATATATATATATATATATATATATATAGCAGTATCAAATTTACAGTGGCACGATAAAATTATTATCTTGAGTCTCGCGGTTTCGTCAAGTTTATACACGAAGCGATAGATATAAATGGATCCGTGAGAATTCACGTTGGAAAGTTATTCGTACGCGTTGGTATGACGTTGCAATTGCGTGCCATGTAACGTGCCACATCGTGATAGTGTTGTGGTGATGGTGGCGTTACGCGTTTCGCGAGAACAAGACGAACGTTTGTTTCTAAGGAATTCTAACGCTTTCTCGCCACGATTTTACAGGCATCATCATCATCAACGCGCGCGCGCCATAACACCATTATCTCTTTCAATAAAATAATCGTACTTTTAATGTGTGCCCAAACACATTTCCCTAATGTCAACAAATAAAACATTATATCATCAGACAGAGTGAATCATTCCTATCTCCTAAATCCTAAGAGACATTTAATTTCGTTTATTTAAACCTGACACATTCATTTCGTAAACGTTGCTTTCATCAATTATAATAAAATAAAAAAAAAAAAAAAAAAAAAAAAAAAAGGAAAAAAGAAAAAAAAAGAAAGAGAAGAATTCATACAAGAAATTTATTGAACTTTTTCCGGAAACGATAAAATAATATTCGCGATATAATAATTATTCGAAAATATAAGAAACGAAAAGAGAGAGAGAGAGAGAGAGAGAGAGAGAGAGAGAGAGAAGGAAATCATTTCTCCTATTTTTTGTTTGTTTGTTTTCTCTTTCTTCTTATTTGTTTTTTTCCCGTTCGCGCAAGCAACTCGCGCGCATGCGCACGGATGTAAGGACAGACAAAGTGCATATCGCGCTCGAAGGCGCACTTGACCCCGGTGCACGAACGTGAGGCTACGGATAGAAGAATGAGAAGAGACAACGATGGGAGAAGAAAAGACAGTGAAATAAAAATGAAAGAGATAGAGAGAGATAGATAGATAGATAAATATGCAGAAGAGAAAAGGTCGAATGCGTGGTCGGTAACGTAGGTAAAAGATAGATAGAGGAGAGTTAGATGTGCATTACACGCTTTAGCGATGGAACGCACGACGTCGTGGTTCGTGTACGTTTTAATGTCAAGGGAGGCTCTCCCGCTTAAGAATTTTGCAACATATATATATATATTCTAACGTGGGCTAAATGGTTATCGATAGATAGCCAATGCCGTTGAAACAAGACTGATTCTTTCTTTCTTCTTTGTTTTTATTTACTTATATATATATATATATACATTCTTTTTTAATTTCTTTTGTTTCATTTTTTTTTCATTCCTCTTCTAAATTTAAATCAACGAGAATATCTTTGATAAGAGGAGATATATATATATATATATATATATATATATTACGCGTATTAATACGTGTAGAAAATATTTTAATCCTTTCTTCTCAATTTGTCAATTTTTCTTAAAGAGAAACAACAAAAGTATCGATCCTCGAACGAGATGATTGATCATTCGTGTTCGATCGTACTCGAAGAACGAAGATCGAGAATTAAAAGCTTATCGACAATTTCATTTTCTATCAATATATTTTCTCCGCGATATCACATATTTGAAAATAGAAGAGCTTTGAGCGGATTCGTAACTCGAATCAAGTTAAGGATCTCCATTGATCGTGAGAACAAACACGCGATAACGAATTATATTCTTTTGTATATAATTCAAGATGAACGACGAGCAATACGCAGAGATAGAGATAGAGAGAGAGAGAGAGAGAGATAGAGAGAGAGAGAGAGATGCGGCTGCGATACACGCTTTGGAACGACGAATTGATTTCGATAAGTACGTGACTTGAAACTCATAATGGATTACCCATAAACTTAATTACATCTCGTTTCGTTTCGGGACGATTTTTTGTCAATTATATGAGTCGACATTAAACTACAGTGACGATTAAATCGTCATCGAAAAAAAAAAATAAAAATAAAACAAAGGATAGTTAAAAAAAAAAAAAAAAAAAAAAAAAAAAAAAAAAAAAAAAAAAAAAAAAAAAAAAAAAAAGAAAAATAGAAAAGAAAAATCGTTCGATGTTACTTCGGAGGAGCGACGAGATTGCGACGATTATGAAAAATGTCGTGGAAACGAGCAAGCCGTTCTAACGAAACAAGTGAAAGGCAAGTAAGCAAGCAAGCAAGCAAGTAATCAAGCAAGCACAAGCAAAGCAAGCAAACAAGTAGTCAGGCAACAGTCAGACAGGATGCAAAGATAGAGAGAGGCCCCGAATACTGCATACAAGTCAAACGCTATCTTGCTCTCAATGAGAAACGTTTAAAATTTATGCCCGACATATTGCGCCCTCGATCTCTCTCTCTCTCTCTCTCTGTCTGTCTCTCTTTCTCGCAAAGCTGCTAGTTCCTCCTAGTAATCGATCAGGAATCCGTTTAATTAACGCGCCGACGAAACTTTCAGCATGCCTTTCGAATTTTTTAATCGGGGACACTTTAATCGAAATTATGTCGAGCGTGACTCGACAGAAATCCATCTGCGCGTCGAACATGACTCGACAGGATGCATATATGCACGTCGAATGTGACTCGGCAATGTATTCTTCCTTCGTCGAAATCTAATTTCGTGACACCACTTATCTTTGTTAAATTACTAATTCGTATTTAATACACATTCATAGATATATTGTTATACACATTATAAGAAAATTATTCTATACCATTATTATTGCATATTATTATTATGTATATATATATATATATATATATATATATATGTATTGTATTGTCGATAAAAGATAAAAGAAAAGGAACGGAAGAAAGAAAGAGAGAGAGAGAGAGAGAGAGAGAGAGAGAGAGAAAAAGAAAAAAAAAAGAAAAAAATAATAAAATAATGAGAAGAGAAAGAAGGAAGTGCGATGGCACGGTGACGGATGGTGAAAGGCTTAACGATAATAAGAAAAATATTATTTCTCCCTCTGCCCCGCTATGCCCCTCTCATCCCCCTTCTCCCACTCCATCGAAAAAAAAAAGAAGACGAAGAAGAAAAGATCTATAGTTGAAATCACGAAGAGGTGAAAATACAAATTCCAATACTACTTCTCTAATGTCATATCGTTACATGTAATTTCTTATCTCGATGTTCGCTACTTGACCCAGCTAAAAATTACTATTACGGAAGTCTTACATCGTGATTAGAGAGAGAAAGAGAAAGAGAGAGAGGTGATACATGCATCTTATGTATTTTATATATATATATATATATATATATATAGATATGCATAATAACGATTAGAATCCATTTAACTTTCTCCGTCGAACAACAAAACTAGGAAGAATTCGTTCTCTATTTTTTTATTTCTTTTTTTTATTTTTATTTATTTATTTTTTTTAAATAATAATAATAATAATAATAAAAGATATCGGATGTAAGATGTTTAGAGGACGTTTATTTTTTTTCCTATAAATATTTTTCCTTGTTCCCCCTATCTCTCCTCACTATCCCTCCCCCCCCCCACCTCACTCTCTTTCTCTTTAATAGCGAGTGATCAATCTCGGTGTATCAAATAAAATAACTCGTAAATTGCGTAACGTTGAGATTGATAAACTCGTTCGAAAAAAAAAAAAAAAGAAAATAAAAGAAGAAGAAGAAGAAGAAGAAGAAGGAAGAAGAGTAAAAAAAAGGAAGGGCGAAAAGCGGGACAGAAGAAGAAGGAAAAAAGAAAAAAAGGATGCGCACATATTTGCTGGAAAAATAAAAACAAAACAAAAAAAGGAAGAAAGAAAGAAAGAACAGGAAAAAGAATAATAATAAAGAATTATGCAACTCTGTTAGGAACGTGAGATTATTTGTTTAATCTTTCGTTATAAAAGTATGATAATATTTTTCGAATGTTTGATGAAAACGACCGATATTCTCACGATAGGCCTCCTTTATAAATATCTAAACATTTTCAACATACCCCTAGAAAAATATCTTACAATATGTAGTAACTCTTGCGAGATGTATTATCGTAGTACGATAAAAAGATTCCATTAATCGTTTTTGCTCACGCGACGATAATCTCTCTCTCTCTCTCTCTCTCTCCCTCTCTCTCCCTCTCTCTCTCTTATCGGTCATCTCTGACAAGATTATTGTAATCTATTGCACGATTACGTAATCAAGTCAACTTCGATTACTACTCTTTGAGATTGCGTAATTTCCATGAAAAATAATAATAAAAGGAAAAAAAAAAAAAATTGAAAAAAAGAAAGAAAAAAGAAAGAAAAAGAAAATAAGATAGGAAGAAAAACGAATAAAATATATGTCACAATTATATTATTGGCATCAATTTGTTACAATACAATCATCTTATAATCTTTCCTAAAGATCGTATGAATTTATTATAGACTGATTCGTCGATACCCATCGCCATCATAAATTTCAATTTAATCGCGTGATATCGTGATATGAACGATAAAAAAAAAATTAATCTTTTCTTTTTCATTTTTTCCTTCTTTTTAAATCCCAGCATACGTATAAAAAATATACATTCGTATATTACATAAATTTATTTACAGGAAAAAAAAAAATTGGTAAATATGAATTATAAATATAAATAATAAATATAAATTTATATAGAAATATATATATATATATATATATATATATTTATAACAAATTTATAGTAAAAAAAAAAAAGAAAGAAAAGAAAAAAAAATGGAAGTTATCATAAAGTTGATTGTATGTGCTTTCAAATGAAAATAATATCATTACACACATCTGGTCATCCGCCATGCAACACAGACTTAGGATCGGCCATTAATCTTTTTCTCTCAGAAGAGAGAAATAAAGAAAGAAAGAGAGGCAACGTAACGCGTGCGAGATCTTATCACGAATCGCCTTCCCCATTCGCGATCTCAATTTCGAAATGAAGTTGTCTTTAGGAATGAAAGAGAACGATATATAAGTTAATATGAAAAATTCGTTCGTATTGTATCGTACGAATGCATATCGATTAATTTCGTCCTTGAAAAATATAATATCTTACAATAGGTTATACTTCTTTACCCCCCCCCCTTTTTTTTATGAAACGAGTAAATCTATTTTCATAGACGTAAAAGTGAATATCTTTAATATGTACATAAGTTTGATTTGGCAAATAAAAACTATATTTGCATTATTAAAATACATATCACGGGTGGCTCGAGCATTCCAGCAATCGTCATCCTGATGAAGTCATCGCGACTATATAAAAATAATAAAGTAGACAGATGTGAGGTACCACGAGAGAAGCATAAAGAGAGAGAGAGAGAGAGAGAGAGAGAGAGAATAAATGCGATAGCTTTGACTAAGCGAGATCTCGAACAGATCGTTTCAAACACATTTACGTGTGTACTTGCATATTCTCATATGTATATACATATTATGCATTTATGTATGTATGTGTGTGTATATATATATTCATGTATTATGCATATGGGACTATATATCTATATCTCTATATTTATATCTATGTGTGTGTGTGTATATATATATATATATATATATATATATATGTCTAAGCGTTGGACAATACTACACGATTTTATGAACGGAACGATCGTTAAACGACAGACGTCGTTTATTCGACATAGAACGAATCCATTGGTCATTCTTTGAAAAATATCACGCATACGATAATGATTGCGCTGAAGTTCGGTTAAAATACATAAGCGACAAAATTCACGCTTTGTCTCTATTGTTACGGCTGAACTCTTTCTCATAATATAACGTGTATTATACATATTTCAACGTTACGTAATAATTCCAATGCAAAAACTTGTCAGGAATGTGAAATGAACGTGTGCAAAAAAAAAAAAAAAAAAAAAAAAAATGAGAAAAAAGAAAAAAAGAAAAGAAAAAAACGGGAAAGGCCATACCCGAATGTTTTTTTTTTCCTACCGAAAAAAAAATAAACAAAAAAAAAACGGAGAGAGAGAGAGAGAGAGAGGAAAAGAATTTGACATGAAACGAAAACAAAAGAGAAACAAATTGATAAATAACGACGTTACGTTATTTTTTTTCCCCCTTTTTTTTCTTTCTTCTTCTTTTGAAAATCAAAAAACGAAAATTATTCAATAATACATAACCTGTCTGGAATGTATTAGAGAGAGAGAAGGAGGGTGGGGGGTGGGAATAGGAGAGAATTTCTTTCGTAACTTCGTGACAAAAAAAAAAAAAAAAAAAAAAAAAAAAAAAAAAAATGAAAAAAATTTGTAAATAAAAAAAAAAAAAAAAAAAAAAAAAAAAGAAATGAAAAAAAAAAACAAAAGTAATAGAAAACAAAGTATGGTGCGGCCAGCTGTTTTAATCGAAAAAGAAAGATTTAGATAGACAAACGCACAATATATAAATATATAGATATTAAAAGAAACGAGGGATGATGATTTATAGTTCGATCTTAATAGAATCGTGTGGAATCAATGCGCAAATAAGAAACTAAGAAGGATAAGGGGTAAGTGGGGTGGGGGATGGGGATAAGGTAGAAAGGGAGGAGTGAGTATAAGGACAAGGAGACAGGAGAACGAAGAGGAAGAGGTCGTAAAGACGTTCGAAATCGATAAGGGAAAAAACTACGCACAGGTTTCGCATTCGTAGAAAGATATCGTGAAAATGTGATGGCATATTTGAAAAAGCCTATTATTCTTTCAAGTCGTCGGACTATCACGTAGATTACGTAATTGCTTACGAAACACGAGGATTCCGCGAATGAGAGCACGCGAGCATTATGTACGATGGTCTCTCTCTCTCTCTCCCTCTCTCTCTCTTTCTCTTTCTCACTATCTCTCTTTCTCTTTCTCACTATGTATTTACCTATTTATCTATTCATCTTTCTCTTTCTCTGTTGTTCGTTGACACGTTCTATACTTCTCGGATCTCTACGTGGTAAACAAAATTTTGGAGCAAAAACAATCTTACATTGTACACATATGTGTGTGTGTGTGTGTGTGTGTATACACGATGGTCCTTCTCTTTCTCTCTTCCTTCCCCTCGCCCGTCGATCCCTCTCTCACTCTTTCTCTCTCTTGTTTGTCCGATGTGTACCGAAGCTTAAGAATTTCCTTCCTCACTATGCGACGTTTATAATAGTAAACAATAATTTTTTAACAGGAAACATGGATTACGTGGTCCAGAGCATGTAAAAACAAAGTCGCATACGTCGTAGATTCTACAAAAGTGCGCGTTGAAATATAGTTATTATTCAAAAATTTCTTGCCACTTTGTGTTTATGTATAAGAACAACATTTATCACAATTAACTTATTTGTAATTACGGAAAAACAAATATATATTATATACGTATATCTCTTCTAGTATTTTGTTTTCTCTTTTTCTGTCCAACATATTTTTTTTCGATTTAAAAAAAAAAAAAAAAAAAAAAAAAAAAAAAAAAAAAAAAAAAAAAAAACTTTTAAATCATTTTTATTAATTCTTTTTTTTTTTTTTTTGTTTTCTTTTTAATATCATAAAATTACGTAAACAAATAAACGTGAGACGATATAGAATATGTGATGATTTGATTGTTCGGATTTGGCGCTTCTAATGTGACATGCGCGAGAACGCCGAAGCACCGGCTTCTCGAGATCTTTCTAGAAGGTTGTCGTCGTGAAACGTTTCTAAACACACACACATATACACGTACACATAAGTATGTACAATATATCAATATAAACATCTATATATATATATATATATATATATATATATACTGACAAGATCGAGATTTTTTTTTCAATTGTCAAAATCTTTCTCTAAATTTACATACTGAGATCCTCGTAGTTCGAAACGGCGTAGTAACATTACGAAAGGTGGGAGGGAAAAGAGGACCTTCTTTTTCCTTTTTTTTTTTCTTTCTTTTTTTTTTTTTTTTTTTTTTTTTTTTTTAAATACCTAGTATACGAAGTGACGAGTTTCTGTGCGCTTGAGATCGTCTTCGGACCGTTCAAGGACACAGAAGATAGAGAGATAGTAATAAAAACAGAGAAACAGAAAATAAGAGACTAATAAGAACGAACGAACGAACGAACGAACGAACGATCGATCGATGATGACGGAATTTTAGTTTACTTACATCTAGTTCGAGCTTCTTCCGTCCTCTTGGTCGGGAAATCGCAGGGCAAAGAAACGTAGAAGAAAGGAAGAAAAACGACGGAGAGGAAAAGCAGAAGAAATAAACGTCACGTTCGTTTCTAATGTCGTTTCTTTGTTCTTCTCGAATATCCAAACTACGACGACGCCGACGATGACGAGATTATTTTCTTAACTTTCGGTTTCGGTTCTCTCTCTCTCTCTCTCTCTCTCTCTCTCTCTCTCTCTCTCTCTCTTCTTTTTTGGCGCCAATTTGCCGGCAATACGCGCGATCCAGTTCCACTTGTTCCTCCTTCACCTTCACCTCCACCACCTCCTTCCTTCTCCTCCTCCTCCTCCTCCTTCTCTTACTCCTCCTCCTTCCTCCTCCTCTTTAATATAATATAAACGTATTTTCTTTCTCTTGTTCTATCTTTCACTTTCGAGAATTAACGCTCAAAGGAAAATACAGATAATAACAACAGGAACGCGGATTTTACGGATTTTATTCCTCTTCGTTCCTCTTCGTTCCAAAATCTCGAGAGTTCCTTCAATCGTATCTCGTACAACGGATAATGTTAATTGTTCGGGTTGATATATATATATATATATATGTGTATATATTTACAACAAAAAAAAATAAAAAAAAAAAGAGAAATGAACGAACGTACGTACGTACGTACGTATGTATGTGCGTACGAACGACGAACGAACTAAATTACAACGAAACGAATCGAACGAGACGCAATATGGAACTTCTCGCGGGATATATTCTCCCGCGATATTTTCTCCGTGACGATATTTTCACCGATATAAAACGGTCGTTGCTGTGTTGTTGTTGTTGTTTTTGCTACTGCTACTGCTGCTGGCGCTGTTGCCGCCGTTATACTGTTCGCGAGGATCGAAGAAGAGATCGACGAAGAGAAGAGAAGAGAAGGAACGACGCGAGAACTAAAATCCCGGCCGTTGTTATTACGCGGCTGCAGGCTCGAGTAGGTGGGGAGTTGGAGTTTGAGGGAAAGGGGAAAGGGGTAGAGGTGCGGAGGCAGTAAGACGCTCCTTCTTCCGAGTCGTTTAAAAAAAGAGATCTCGCGCGCTTCAAATAAAACCCAATAATAATAATAATGTTATTTTTAACAATTTCTTGCGGGATTAAAGTGACTCGAGTATTGGTGGGGGGAAGGATACTGAAGGGGTATATTCGCGAGGGGAGGACGGGGCAAGACGACGGGGGTGGATTGATGGATTGAGGGGGATAAAAAAGCGTGCAACGCACAGAGGAGAGGCCTGCGTCGACGCAAACCCCAAACAACTAACCGGCGCGACGAACAAACTGACACTGACAACCGCTCTCTCTCTCTCGTTACTCGGCCGCGCACGCATTCGTTACCACCATCCCCTCCACTCACTCCCATCCCCCACTCCACTTCTCGGCCCTTCTCTTAAGCTTACATACTCCCCACTATAGCGTGTTCGGATCGTCGCGAAGAGAACCGAACACGACCGAAGCTTTCTCCGCTCGTTTCTTCGACCTCTCTCTCTCTCTCTCTGTCTGTCTATCTATCTATCTCTCTTATTATCACTAACTCACTCATTCTTCCTCTCACGTTATTCGTTCGCTCTCACTCTTTCTGCCTACGATTTAACTGCTATTCCTATGCTCTCTACGTACCACCGTACACGATAATTTCGTTATTCCAAATAAATTCGAATGTTGCCGAGCGCGCTTTCGCGACGATTTGAAATAATTCCTTTTGTCTATATTATCGATTTATAATTTAAAGCGTAGATTAAAAAACGACTTTCTCGTGTGGAATGTGAAAGAAATATATATATATATATATATATATATATATATATATATATATATATATATATATATATACGAATTGTACGAAATAATACGTTTTCTTCTTTTCATCGTATATCAATTTTAAAACTTGATTATAAGTATTATATCCATGTATAGTATATAAGTTACGACATATACATGTACGATAAGAATAGTTCTAACATTAAATATCATATTGTGAACCGGTAAGGTGGTAGTAGTCTGAAATACATTTTTTATCACGAACAGACAGACAGACAGACGAACGGACGAACAGAAAGAGAGAGAGAGAGAGAGAGAGAAGGCAAAGAGTATCGACAGGCCTTGAAGGAAAGAGATTAGAGGAAGCTAGGAGAACATTTCGATCGATATAATAGATATAACAGTCCTCGAACGTAAATATAATACATACATACATACGTATAAAAGAAACTGGCCCTTAAGACGGTATGTATGAATCCTGTTTACGATTGATATGCTTAAGCGTCCTCATATTATTCGTTCGTTCGTTCGTTCGTTCGTTCGAGAGAAAGAGAGAGAGAGAGAGAGAAAATCATTCCAATTATTATTGCTAGCTTCGTATTTATCAAAAACGATTTCTTATTTCTCTTTTGTTTTCATATTTCATTTTTGTTTTCTCCATAAATAAACGCGACAAATTTCAAAGGATAAACGATATAAATATATATATATATATATATATATATATATATATATATATCAAATGAATACCCGAAGAAAATATTATTAATGTCATTGGTTGGGAAAATTGTTCGAAATGTTCTGCAACAATGTCGAGACGATATCCAACGACATTTTATATTCTACTGCCCTATCGAACCATTCTCTCTCTCTCTCTCTCTCTCTCTCTCTCTCTCTCTCTCTCTCTCTCTCTCTCTCTCTCTCTCTCTCTCTCTCTCTCTCTCTCTCTCTCTTTCTTTATATATATATATATATATATATATATATATATATATATATGCATCACTCTTACTCTGTCTGTCTATCTATCTGTTTCTTTGTCTCATTCTATCGTGTGGTGACCCTATATACATATCTAACGAACTCTCAAACGCAATCCTAGAAAAGTACTATAGATGTGAAAGAAATAGAGACAGATAGAAAGTTTATATATTAAATGTGTGTATATGTGTGTGTGTATATGAGAGAGAGAAAGAGAGAGAGAGAGAGAGAGAGAGAGAGAGAGAGAGAGAGAGAGAGAGAGAGAGAGAGACAGAAAGAAAGAGCAAATTGACTCTCACTGCTGGTGTTTCGTTTTTTTTCAATGACTCATCGTCGAGACTCTCGCATAAATAGTCACTTGCATCGACGAACATTATTCCGCACGGAGAACACTTCTTATTTACATTGACTAAATTGTTACGTAAAAACTCAAAGATTGATTTAATTACATTCATCTATTATTCAAAAATTTTATATTATATTTAATAATTCATTAATAATTTACTTTTTTTTTTAAATCAAATAATCGATTAAAATCGATTAATACATATGCATGCGCATGTGTGTGTATATATATATATATATTCATATGCTCTCTCTTTCTCTCTCTCCATACACACACACACACACACACACACACACACATATACGGCATGTTTAAGGTTTCTCTTCGTTTCTAGAAGCATGCAGAAAAACTATAGACGAACATATCTATATAACTATGAAGCAAAAGAAGTCGATGAAGTTAAGCGTTCTCTCACGATCCCTTCGAAGGTTTTCTTTCTTCCTTTCTCTTTCTCTCTCTTTCTCTCTCTCTTCATCCTTTATTTTCTTTTTCATCCATGGGCAAACAAAGTTTCGAAAAGTCGCTAACCTAGTTTTCACCGTAGAATTTCCGCATTTTCATGTTGAAGTTGTGCATCCCTATGCCCCTTATACATCCATATAACATGTACGTATACTCTTATTACATTATAAACGTTCCTATCTATCTATATATGTAAAGGTATTCATATATATATATATATATATATATATATATATGTGTGTGTGTGTGTGTGTATATATACGTATATACATACATATGTAGATACACGACGAACGATGTTTATTCTCTTTTCGTTTGTAGAGCTTTTTATCATACTAAAGTTGATTATAAAATACGTGTAATCGAATATAATAGACATACATAATTATTATGGAAACCCATGATAAAATTAATAATAATAATAATAATAATAATAATAATAATAATAATAATAATAATAATAATAATACCAATGTCGTAACTTTCCATCTTTCTTTGTGAACACATTAACATGTGTGTGTTTGTGCGTGCATGCCGCCTCGACAATTTAGATAATTTCTTTTTATTTTCTTTCTTCCTTCTTATCTCTATCCTTTCTAATCCGAACAAATAAAATATCTATTAATGATTAAATGTTATAAATGATTATTTCTCTAAACTTCGAACGACGAAGAAACGCATAAGACTTGCTTAAATTTCTTTTTTTTTTTTTTTTTTTTTTTTTTTAATTTTTTTTTTTTTTTTTTTTTTTTTTTTTTTTTTTTTTTCTTTTTTTTTTTTTTTTTTTTTTTTTTTTTTTTATATCTCCGGATTAAACTTTCTCACGTTATAGGCATAACGATAACAATAACCACATGATATTTCGACGATAAGGTCGATATGCTGACGTAGGTAGATA
>NC_062203.1:935000-952500 GCF_912470025.1 Vespa velutina | reverse complement strand
ATCAAGGCCATCGGCTTATCGATCAAAGCCGCGAGCGAGTCTTTAATAATACGAAAAACCGATCCCTTTCATCGAGCTCTATCGTTGAAAACTGAAACCTACCTAACCTTAACTTACGAATTGCGCACGCGGCAAGTATGATAGGAACGCGCCTTTATTGGGCAATAATTAATTCAATTAATGGCACAGTTAATTACTTCATTATTACTTGGATTAATGATTAACAAAAGTTATTTCGAGTTCTTGCTCGAAAAAAACGCATGTCAAGTCTTACTCGATATAGTACATGTCGAGTATCACTGGACAAAGTACATGTCGAGTAACGGTCGACAAAGTACATGTCTAGTAATGGTCTACAAAGTACATGTCGAGTAATGGTTTACAAAGTACATGTCGAATAACGGTCGACAAAGTACATGTCGAATAACGGTCGACAAAGTACATGTCGAATAACGGTCGACAAAGTACATGTCGAGTAATGGTTGAACATAAAATCAACCATTAATAAGATAGTTCTAGTAGACTTGGAAAGCGAATAAAATGATTAATTAATAAGGAATCGTACGATCAAAGAGACGAGTCATCATGAAATACGGATTATGTTATACGAGGAAAAAATGAATCCGATGCATTTGCATTGGTCGTCTTCTTATCCCCGAGTGACGTTACGCAAAAGGATATTAATTAAGATAAACCGCAGGTAGTGACGATCATAGAGACGTCAGTAAGAAAAGATAATTTTATTTCACGTTAGTATAGTTGCATCCATGATGCAATAACGTTTTATAAAGATTACTACCGAGCTCGTTCTCTCAAGATATTTTTCTTTCTTTTTTTTTTTTTTTTTTTTTTTTTTTTATATCTCTCCAATATCTCTAAACTTTATCATTCGATTATATATCCCTTTGTAGAGAGAAAGAATTACTTAGAACGATATAAATGATGCATTTCTTCTCTCTCTCTCTCTCTCTCTCTCTCTCTCTCTCTCTCTCTCTCTCTGTCTCTCTTTTCTTCACGGCGGGAGTTCTTTCGAGCTGGACCGTTCGTTTCGTTTGCGCTATGCTTTTTGCCGTGTGAACGCGAAGAACGTCTGTTCTATCCCGATCCGGATTAGACGTTTGTAACGCTTCTGAACAGTTGAGGAAAAAAGTTTTGCATAATGTATAACGTTCTCGTTGTAAAGCGGTACCGCGACGGAAAACGTACTTACATACATACATATATACATACACACATAGGTAGATACATAGGCTTACCTAAGTACATATATACGTACGTACGAGTGCTGCCAACAAAATCAATGACCCGTACCGAAGCTCGCGATACGACATTTTCTATAGCGATGCGAGAGAACAAGCAAACCGCCTTCTCCTCCTCTCGTTTCTTTCTAATTCCAACTTTTACGCGGAGGGAGAAAACAAAATTTCATATTTTTACATAATTCATCCACCCGATCGAATCAGAGTTGTTCATACATTTGATTGAAATTATTAAACGTGTAATGTACACCAATAAAAAAAGAAGATACAACAACCTTGATTTATCATTGGAAACAAAAGTAAACAAAATAAAATAAAAAATGAGAAAGAGAGAGAGAGAGAGAGAGAGAGAGAGAGAGAGAGAGAGAGAGAGAGAGAGAGAGAGAGAGAGAGAGAGAGAAAGAAAAAAACTTATATCCTTCTCGAACACCCCCGATCGCAATGTATACCATATAACTTATACTAGTTTCTACTTCTATGAAATTATAATACAAATTGAATCCGCAAAGTCGTTCGACGAGGAGCCGGTCAACCTACCTGAGAGGCTCATTTCGATTAAACTCGACGACATTTTTACGATAAGTCGAACTCGCATAATTGCTATACCTACGAGCCGTCTCGCGTGAACACTCGGCCAACAATTACGTAATACTTGAATAATTATAATAAAAACCGGAGATCTCAAGGAGGTAAACACGTTCACGAAAGAAAGTAGATAACTACTACATCTATATATATATATATATAGATATATAAATATGTATATATATATATATGTTTACGGATGACCCAAATGAAATCTTTCTGAAAAAAATCTTTTCGAAAAGTTAGATGCCTTCGATTTTTCGTACGATTAATAATAATGAATCGAGATGAGAAAAAAAAAAAAAGAAGAAAAAAACGATTTAAATAATCCATGTGTGAATATATTATATATGCATATATATACATAGTACATTTTTTTTCGATTCGTCCTCTTAAAGTTAGATAGAGATCGTAAAAGCAACTCGTAGTATAGTTATATTCGCATGAGTATATGTCACGAGGGGTAGGTCCTTCCTCAAACCCAACCTCATAATCCTCTTTTCGCATTTTGTGTCCGACCGCAAATCAACATTTAAACGAGATATTTATTTCCCTCTACCATCCTTCCCATCTTCCCCACCCTCCCACCAAATCACCCCATTTTTATTTTGGAAATATAAAAAACATCATCGAAGTGATCCAATTTAAAATATAAGACGATGATCAACGAGATAAATCGTTCATACTTCAAAAAAAAAAAAAAAAAAAAAAAAAAGAGAAAAAAAAAAAACCATATTTACAGCGAGTTCGAACGTTTACATCGTAGTGAAATAAATAACACGTAATGATATTATTTATACGAAAGAGAATTTAATGGGTTTCTTTTCGAATAAATCATACGTAAATAAAACGATTTCATCGGTCATCATTCCACCATCACTATCACCATCATCATCACCAGCCGAATAATTAAAAAAAATTTCTACAGAATCGCGAATGACAATATCATTTATTTGTAGATATTGTGATACTTTACTAATCTCAATGATTCTAAATGTATGATACGAACTCAAAATGCAATACGATTACGAACTTGTACGAAGAGACAAATTATATTAAAGTGCAGAGAACGCGGATGGTGTTGCGAGAGACAGAGAGAGAGAGCCAAAATGTTTAACATAACAATATATAATTGGCACATATATCTATACATAGATACGCGTATACTAACAATATACATGTATGTATGTATGTATGTATGTATATAAATACAATTTTCGTATCATGCCGGCCGGCAAATTCACGTGCCATGAATCAGCTTACAATGAATTATGAATCTCTTCCAAATGCAAAGTTCTACTATTTGTCGTCTTTATTTTTCGTAGAGCTTGCGTGATCGATGATTATCAACGCGCATTCATTTCCTTCCCCCGCCCCATCTCTCTCATAGTTACTCACTCCTCTATCATATTTACAATATTCTATTACCATTTAATAAAATTTTAATTTTAAATTAAATCTAATCATAAATCGTACCAAAAATGTAGATCGATTTAATCATTCATTGCTATGAGTATGTTAAAATTTGCTAAGATACGTGTCCACATATGTATTTATGTGTACACACACGCATACACACACACACACACATATATATATATATATATATTTATCTATAGATACGTATGTACATACATGCATACGATACGAAAGCGATAACTTCTCGACTAGTAACTAAAAGTCGTCTAGAGGGAAAAATTGGTTTTCCTGTCACTCGCGGTTCTAGTTAGCAATTGCCGCTAGTAGCTATTTCGCGACCTTCCACTCTTCGAAACTGGTGAAAAGCTAGGCTCAAGACTTTTGCATCCAGGATCAGGGTGTGGTAACGCACAAGGTTGACTACATTCACGTTCTCTGATGGCGCCATTATCTACCTGCTCATACGTAAGTATTTACGAACAAACGTATGTACCTATGAACGTATGAACGTGCATATGTCGTGGGGGGATAATCTATTGAATTCTAAAAAAATTCTACTTGTTTCTCCCGTCCTATGCAATATACCGACAATATTTCTCTATATTTTTCTTTTTCTTTCTTTTTTCTTCTACTTTTTTCTGTTTTCTTTTTTTTTTTTAATTCCATTACTCCGACTTTATTACTCCGTTTACGGAACAAAAAATTACTTTTTTTTTTCTTTCATTTTTCTTCTTTCTTATCTCTGTCTCTCTCTCTCTCTCTCTCTCTCTCTCTCTCTCTCTCTCGTCTTCTTCTTCTTCTTCATCTGTTTCTTCTTTTCTTTCTTTATATTCTTTTCTTTTTTCGTCTCTTGGAAGAGACAAGAATCGAAAGAGAGCGAGCCGCGATAGTTTTGATGGCCTTGTCTTACTGGCCATGTAATCGATAACGTTTCTTAAATAATAAAATTGTAACATCTCGTGTTTATTAAAGCATGTATTGCTTCCCAGCTGTTATGCCAAGTTAAAAGATCAATGTTTGATGAATCATTTGATACGCGTTAAAGGAAGATAGATTCAATCCCTTTCTAATCTCTTATTTAGAAATGTTGCAACGAAGAGGAGAAAAAAAAAAGAAAAAAAAAGAAAAGGAAAGTAAAGAAATAGGAAGAAAAAAGGAAAAAAAAATGTACAAATAAATAAATAAAAATGAGGACAACGAACAAAAACGAAACGAAAAAATGAACGAAAAGAAGAAAAAAATAAATAAATAAAGAAGAAAAAACAAAACCAAACGAAAAAAAAAAAGAAGGAAAAGAAAGAAGAATTTCAACATGTTTCAAGTTATACAACGTGAAATTTATAAGTTATAGTCAGTTGGCAAATATTAACCTTCGGTTATGAAGAAACAATTCATTTTCTGACGAATATTAATGCGTGACTTTATAGTTATCCGCGAATGTTATAGAGGATTAAATTAATTAAATAATGATAATATGTCAAATATAGATAGATTGTAAGAGGAAGGCAGATAAGAAAAGAGAGAGAGAGAGAGAAAATGTTACAGAGGATTAAATTAATTAAATAATAATAATAAAACAGATATAGATAGATAGAAAAAGAGGGACAGACAAGAAGATATATATATATATATATATGTGTGAAAGGTACGAAAATATCTAAAAGATTTGAAGTAGTCTTTGGCGAATAAAAGCAGTCGTGGGCACTATTAAACCAACAACTACAATCAACGAAACGCGAATGATGTTTGCGATAATGTCAAGAGCAACCGGTGCGTCGGATTCCTCGCACGTGCGCGGCCGCACGATGAACTTACAAGAGAGAGAGAGAGAGAGAGAGAGAGAGAGGGAGAGAGAGAGAGAGACTGAGAGAAAGTGAAAGAGATCCTTTTTCTTCTCGTTTATTTTAACATTTAACATACGATCGAACTTGTTTGAAATCGTCTCTATCTTCTAAATCCTTATTGCGATAGAATCTACTGAATCATCGAATGAACCATTCAATGTTACGTTCGTTTTGATCAATTGATTTTATATTATAAAGAAATATATATATTCAATCATATGACAATCATTATTATTAATTTTTAATGAATTATCGTAAGAATTAAACCGATTAAAAGTCAAGTATTGCAACTTGTAATCGGTTCTTTTTTTTCTTTTTCTTTTAATTCTTCTTTTTTTTTTTCGTTTTGTTTTATTTTATTTTATTTTTTTATTATATATAAAAAAAAAAGAAAGAAAGAAAGAAAGAAGAAGAAGAAGAAGAAGAAAAAAAAGAAATAGACCGAACGATAATCCTTTAAAGTCAAATGTCATTTTCGATCTTTTTGGATTCGAATCGAGAAACATTAACTACAATGTTTCCGTCTGTATTTGCAATTATAATTATAAAAACCTTTTCCCCTTTTAAAGTTCACAATGTCGTTGATGGAAAATTCTGAATTTAACTCTCTTTCTTAAGTTATTACAATCTATTGTTGAGCCGTTAAACGTACGGGCATCATCAATGATCGCTACGTCACTTCATAAATCATCCATATCGTAGTTCTCGTACGTTATTATGTAGCTGTTTAAATATCATTAGGTTAATAAATATCGTTAATCACTAATTATCCCTCTGTAAATCTTATAAAGGCACGATTTTCTCTTTGAATATTATTATTATCTTGGCTTGTCATCAATTGAATTTCTATCTAACGTAAAATATATATAAAATTTATTTAAACACGCAACACCAAGGCGCAATATCAAATAAATAAAATAAAAGTATAATATTCATGAATTTGTCAGTCGCATCGATAACATCGAGATAAATCGATACGCAAATAATATTTTCTAAATACGAGCTTGAAATTATAAATCTTATCATAATTTCTTCAAAATTACATCACTAAGATCTTTACTCTTATAGCTTCACACGTGTATGTATGTATGTATATATATATATGTATGTATGTGTATTTATAGGTATATATTCGCGAATAGACGTACATGCACGCAAATCTACGTACATATATGTATCTCTGTCAACCGTCTGTTATTAACATTCACTCAACGACCATTCGCATTCCTCGCCTGAAACGGGTCGTGCCAGATTTACTTAGCCTTTTACCCGACTATTTATTTTAAATACAATATTATTAATATTAATGAATTCTTACCGCGTAAATATCGTGCCCGTAATCGTAATTGCGAAAGTTCACCGGAGCGAAGGGAAATTTATAGAACGGTCGTTAATCGATCGTTTATATACAAGTTTCTTTTTTCATTTTCTTCCTCTTTTTCTTTTTTTTTTTTCTTCTTCTTCTTCTTCTTCTTCCTCTTCCTCTTCTTTTTCCTATAGCTACGACAAAATTGGTTTGGGACGATTACGATAATACGATTACGATAACACGATTATGAAAAGCAGAGAAGGTGTAAAAAAATATTTCACGAATTAATACAATTTTCCAGGACCTGTATATGTATTTGTGCATATAGGTATAGATTACGTATATAAAATTATATATCTATTTGTAAAAAAAAAAAATATATATATATATATATATATATAATTTATTTCTATTTCTACTTTGAATTAAATTGAATCAATAAAATCTTTTATATCAAATACAAAATTTTCAATTGAATATTCCAATTATTGTTAATCTCTCTCTCTTTCACACACACACACACACACACACACACACACTTTCTCTTACTATCTTAAAATGGTGATAACTGAAATAAACTATCTAGAATCGTGAAATCATAAGAATAAGTAATCTTCTGTTTTTGAACGACAACGGGATCACTCAGAAAAATTGTTCTCTCCGTATCTCTTACTCTTTCTCTTTCCCTTTCTCATCTCTTTCAACTTATCCATAATTCTTTCGTATTCTCTAGTAGTACAGTAGCAATTGCGAACCTTCTCGCGATCGAGATCTAGGTCAATTGGTTGCCAAGCAACCGAACTCGCTATGAGTTCTCTTCCCACGCGTCTTCACTAACCAATTGCGTTATACGCGTAACGCATGCTCATCATTTTGTGTCTGTCTTGTGTCTTCATCTTCGTCTTCGTCTTTTTCTTCTTCGACTTCTACTTCTTCTTATTCTTCTTTTCCTTGTTCGTCTTCATCTTCACCTTCGTTTTCATCTTCGTCCTCATTTTCCTTTACTACTTCATCTTTTACTTCTTTTTCTCTTTCGTCTTCATCTTCATCTTCCTTTTCATCTTCTACCTCGTTTTCCTTTTCTACTTCATCTTTTTCTTCTTCTTCTTCTTCTTCTTCTTCTTCTATCATTATTTTTCTATATCATATCTATCTTTTTATTTATTCCTTTAATTACCTTTCGAAAAAGTTGAAAAGAATTACGATAAAGTTGAAAAAAGTTGTAAAGAATATTGGCCTTAACGATTCTAGAGATAAATGACGACTGCTTGAATTATATCATTAAAAAATGATTTCGTGTAATTTGTAGAAACGTTAAAAAAATATCTATAATATAACCTACTATAAGTATAATAATTATACTAACTATATATATATATATATATATATATTGTGTGCATATATATAAGTATGTACATAGAATAAATAAATTAATTATTATGTAAAAATAATGACGGACAAAATATTGTCCGCATACATACGTATGTAATAAAAAGAAAAAGAGAGAGAGAGAGAGAGAGAGAGAGAGAGAGAGAGAGAGAGAGAGAGAGAGAGAGAGAGAGAATAAAAAGAACAAACTAACAAACTAACAAATAAGAAATAAAAGAAAAACCAGGAAAATTATATTAAATATGACGAACATAAATTCTATATAAAAATAGATTTCATCGGTATTATGATTTATTTCTAAAGTTAATAAGTATAAAAGTTATATAGATTAACAATAATTATTCGTCCACACTTTATAAACCTATACGTAACACACACACATATACGTACACATACACGCATACGCAGCGGCAGGAAACTAATGCTATTTACCAACTACACCATGTCATTAGCTCGTCGACGAGACGGCGACACTGATTTCATTTCGATGCGCACACGAGCGTATCCATAGTCGAGATCAATTAACGAGACTAGAAAATGTGTTAGTAACGATGCGATGCTTCGCCGATAGAAATGGCGGTTTCAGCCAATCGATTCTCCATTTTGGATTCATCAGTAAATGCATTTCTCTTAATATCCTTCTATATATTTATATAATATATATGTATATATGAACTCATCTTTTTATTCATATATATATATATATATATAATATATAAAAAATTTTAACACATAATCGTAAATATTTAATGACCCATCAAGGCTCGTTTTTCAATTAACCCTAGTTTAACTAAGACCTCAAAATAATTTCTAATTGAGCATTTGAATTGCGCTACACCCCCAGGCACTTTGAACATGCCTTTCATTTATACAGAATGAATAATTATGATTCTAAACAAAAAATTCTTTGAAGCCTCGGATATAATAATCAGTAAGTTTGAAACCGCATTACCGATAGTGTCATTAAAAAAAAAAAAAAAAAAAAAAAAAAAAGATAAAAAAAAGATAAAAAAAAAAAGATAAAAAAAGGGGGAAAAAAAAAGAGGAAAAACCATGAATCATGCATGCATTGCACAAATTGTTTTAATTCAGCTCAAAATTGTTCTCATGATATTCTACAACCACATTGTGGACAACTAGGTTTAAATAATATTCGTAATGACTTCTTATTAACTATATATTAACGACGTATCATACGAATAAAAATATCTTTTTGTTTTCTTTTGACATCCTTATTAAAAGTATATTTATCATTATAATAATATTTGATAATTATGTACTATATATATATATATATATATATATATATATATATATATATATATATCGTGGAATCTAAATTAAAAAAAAATTCAAACGTAAAATCGTTCGTTCGAGAGAAGGTCGGAAAGCAAAGTAAAGCTCGAATGTAACTATTTTCTTCTATCCGTTTATAAGGACTCAACAAATAATGCATACTACTGTACGTAGTAGATACGTACATATATACATACATACATACATACATACATACGTACGTACATACATATATACATACATACATACATACATACAATGCATACTTCTCTACATATAGATGCACTCTATTCGAATAGTTATTATCTCAACGCGACCGCACCGTCCCAACATGATAAAGTTCAAAGGTCGTATATATGCAATAATATCGTAGAGAATATATCCTTTGACATTTCTTGTTAAATCTTATAAAACGTATCTATTAAAATACCATTGATAATGTATAAGTTATAAAAATAAAACGATTTATATATTATGCTTTCATTTCCTTTTCTTTTTACTTATAAATAAATCAATCAATTTAATTTTATCAAATGATAAATCTCAATCTGATCGATATCGAACATTGTATCCGATGAATAATAATTTATTTGATTTAATTGGCATCTAACAAATGTAAGAGTGTTTCAGTGTAATAATAATAATAATAATAATAATAATAATAATAATAATAATGATGATAATTATCGAAACAAAAAAAAATAATAAACAAAAAAAATAATAACGGGCGGGGGGGGGGGAGTTTAAGAAGAAAGAAGAAGAAATACGTCGAACGAATAATTAATAAGATATTTCAAAAATAAGAAGACACCATACTGTATTTACTGATAACAAATACGTGTCCGACTGTCCCTCAGCGATATAGATAAAAACTGATAGATATTATTTCAACGAAACTAACGGAGTTTAATTCATGATATACATTGTTATATTCGTATACATACATACATACGTACATATATATACATATATATGTTGGTCGAAGCATTGACATTGAAAGGAACGTATCTTCAGAATAACCTTCTTGTTTACATCGTTTGTCTTCCACGTAGGTGTGGCCTTTGCTTTAGCCGAAGAAACACCGACGATATTAATCACACATACACATACACATCTATACACACACACACACACACACATACATGCGACGAAACATTATCATTCGATCTCACCTTTATTTATTTATTGATATTCACAAAAAACAAAATTTTCAATTATAAATTATTAATGAAAAGTATATTAAAAATTTGTATATTAATTACAATGATATAAGTATTTTTAATGTAATATAAGAAAATACGAATATTCGAAATAACGATCCAAGATATTAATAGAGAAATAATTAATTTTAACGAAATTAATGAATATAATAAATGTGTTAAATATTAAAATAATTAAAAATTAATTTTTAATTATTTTATACAAACCATTTGTAATATGTTTTGTTTCAAACGAAGAGGCCCTAAGGTAAAATATCCTAAGTAAATTTAATTATGTGCTTATTGAAGCTATCTATCTTACTTTGTTAAATGCACTTTTCGCGGAAGACAATAATGTTATGCATCGTCCGAGGTCTCTTTGTGTAAATACGTGATATTGGAATAATATCTCCTATCTCCTACTCCCTCTCTCTCTCTCTCTCTCTCTCTCTCTCTCTCTCTCTCTCTCTCTCACTCTCTCTCTCTATCACTCCATCTCTATCTCTCTCACACACACATATTCTTCCTCTTTTATTTTCTATTCCTGTCCTTTATCCAAGCGTCACGATGCTATGAGGAAACGTAAAGATATTTCTGCTTTATTATAGCCTATTATGATATATCGCATAATGCCGCTTTAACGCGGAACACCTATGATTCGTATAAAAACACTCTTGCAATTTCGAAATTTCAATTTTATCTATTTATGTATGTATGATGAATCTATTCGTACGTACCGTACCTACATATATATATATATATACATATATATACATATATATACACATTTTTATCATATGTATCGAGTTATTATTTTTATCAAAATTAATCATGTAAGAAGTTAATGTCATAAAAATGTTAATGAAACACATGTGTATAAAAAAAAAAAAAAAAGAACCGTTATATTCCATCATCTTCATTGACATTAATCCAACTATAAAAAAAAAATATATATATATTTATGTTGGTAACAATGTCATCTATTAATATAGTTAATTATAAAACAGAATTTCTTCGCATTATCTTTTATTTCAATTAACGAAACGATATTATCAACTAAGAGTGAAACAGGTGTGCCCGAGATTCGATATCGCGTATCGAAAAATTAAAAGTTTACAATATGACGCGAATAGTACGCGTATATATATATATATATATATATGTATGTATACACATATACATATTGTTAACTAATTTCGATAACGTAGAGCACGTAAATAACCATTCGCATTTCAATAAGATTGAAACTCAATGTTATCGTAACGACACGTGTAATGATAATCAATGTATAATACCGAGGCATATCATGTTCCTTCATGCAGATCGATGAATCTTTATTTTTATCGATCGTTTGGATAAGTTTTTGATTAAGACGTTTCGCATCTTTAACATAAAGAGTTAATAATTAATTATACGCTTATGTACATAAGTTATGTTATTAATGCATACACTAAATAATATATATATATATATATATATATATGCACATATATATAGAGAGAGAGAGAGAGAGAGAGAGAGAGAGAGAGAGAGAGAGAGCAATCGAAATCGAAGCACCGATGTAAAAGCAACAAGTGTCAGGAAGAATTAAAGGAGAGAGAAAGAGACAGGAGAAAGAGAAAGAGAGAGAGAGGAAGATATTGATCTTTTATCTACATACACACACACACACATATATATATATATATATATATATAAAATATTTTTGTCAATTTTTACATAAAAAAGAAATAGTAAGATTTTCGTAAAAATTTGGTAATAAGTGATACGAAATGATACACTTACGTATCTTAGAAATGAAAATTTTTCATTGAAACTAAAAGAAGAAAAAAAGAAAAAAGAAATATATATATATATATATACACATATATATATGTAGGTAAAATAATACCTATATTATTTCCATAAATATTTTCGTTACGTTTCATCGATTGCCTTATCTCCCGCGTTATCTCGATTTACATATTAATACATATTAACCGAGATTTTCCATTCTCTATACACTTCTTACGTACATGTATGTACATATAATTATATATATAGTATATAAAGAAAGTCACATTATAAAATGATTTCGTTGCGAAATTGCGATTATACGTTGCGGAAAAATAATTAAAGAAAGATTTCTATGGGGGTAGTAATTAAACGAGATTATAAAAAAAAAAAAAATAAATGAAAAATAAACAAACAAATAAATAAATAAAAAATAAAAGAAAAAAAGAAAAAATCTCATCCTCATTATTTCATTATATTATTTTTCGCTCTTTCCATATGCTCCATTTTCTTCTCTTTTTTTTTGTTTTTCTTGTATCCTTTTTTTTCTTTTTTTCTTTCTTTTTTTTCTTTTTCCTTTTTTTTTTTTTTTTTTTTTTTTTTTTGCGATCGATCCAATCAAAAGCTCCTTTTCTCTCGACGACTAATCCAGTAGAGAAAACGAGGAGGGAATCGGATCGAGCGGTAAACAACAAAGTCGTCTGTGATTGTTTGCTCGTTTATCTGCTCCCTCTGATAAGAGCGTTCGTCGTTGACTCGTTAACTCGCCACTGACATCGTATTGCAACTAACTCGACACGATAAATACACAAACACACACGCGCATATATATACATATATGTATTTATTTACACGGATGTTAAAACGAACATTGATGAAAGGCTTTGATGAGATTAAAAAAATGAAACTTTCACTTGTACGATCTTCGTGCGATATAATTTGATTATAAATTTTTCTTTCTTTTTTTCTTTAATTATCATTACACAGTTATAATAAATTTTAAGGATTAAAAATATCCCAAGAGAACTCGCATATATCGCGCTGAAGAAATTCTTGAGATATTCTTTATTGTAATAGATATATCAAATGTTCTTTTTAAATAAGTCGCATAAGTCGAAACAAAAATGGGAGCAAAAAAAAAAAAGAAAAAAAAAAAAAAAAAAAAAAGTAAAAAGAAAAAATGTCGACTCGTATCGAAGCAATTATTTCGAAATACGAAATAATCGTTTCCTGTTTTTCTTTTTTTTTCCCTCTTTTTATTCTTTTTCTTCTTCTTTTTTTTTTTTTTTTTTTTTTTTTTAATATTTCCTAGTCAGCAAAGAAAAGACGGAAACCACGAACGGAATATATTTTTCTTTCTATCTCTCTCTATCTTTCGGTGTTGAAATAATTTATGACTGCTTATCGTTGCACCGCAAACTTCACCAAAACAACAAAATAAAAAACAATAGGACAATAGTTTCTTCTTTTATATGTGTGTTATTTTTTTTAATACATTTTCGACATATCCATTGAATAAATGACCTTCCGACATTTTTTGTTCGTTCGTTTGACCGGATATATAAAATAAAATAAAAAAAGAAAAAAAAACAGAAACAAAAAAAAAAATAAAGATCAAATGAATAGATAATAGATGTCCTCCTACGGATGAGTTATCAGAGTCATTGTACCGAACTAATTTTACCAACCTAACGATCTGAAGAAGTCTTTTACGTGTCTAAGCGTACGATGACCCGACGGATAATATAGAATAATAAACGGTAATTTGTTGTATATAATTGATCGTTGATTATTAAAAAAATCCATATGTTAAAATGATAGAAGAAAAAAAGAAAAGAAAAGAAAAGAAAAGAAAAGAGAGAAAAAAAGAAAAAGAATCGAAAAGAAAAGTTTATCTTATATAATTAATTCCATTAAATTCGATTATTTTATATTCACTTTGACGACTATACATAACATACATACATAATATATACGTACATATACGTATGGATACATAATTAAATAAATAAATAAATATATGTATATATATATATATATGTATATGTATGTGTATGTATGTAAATTATTATGATTACACCAAATAATTAATAGACATTATTCGCGAGGATATTAAAGTATCGATTAAAATTTATATACGTATATATACACAGATAGTAATAATACATTAGCTACTGTTTCTTTCGTTTTTCTTTCTCAAGCGCAGGTACATATGCAATATTTACATAAATAATAATTTCCCAAACGAGTGAGAAAAAGTGAAAGAGAGAAGACAAAAAAGAAAAAAAAAGAGAAAAAGAAAGATCTTAATTTCTCAGCTGGTGTTAAAGAACGAATCGTATTTTTGCCGGAGTGTTTTTTTTTTCTTTCTTTCTTTCTTTACTTACTCAGGACTTTCCCGTGTTTACTATAAAAAGAAACGTCTTATTTATCTGCAAGAATGCTTGTTTGGTATCCTTTATTTACGTATGCACTTTCGATTCTCTCACTCACTCTCTCTCTCTCTCTGTTGGTATAAAACCATTGCAAAATCATTTGTCGCAGAATAGGAGAGGAAAGAAGCAAAGGCATACCGACTCGATTGTTAGTTATCAGCTGATCGAGGAATAAAAGAAGGTCTCGGTTCGTTAGATACACTGAGTGAGATAAATGATTAACAATTTACAATGTATATGTGTAAAAAATGAAGATACTAAAAGACATTATAGAAAAGGAGAGAGAGAGAGAGAGAGAGAGAGAGAGAGAGAGAGAGAGAGAGAGAATCACATATATGTGTATTTGTACACACATACACACACATATATATATATAATATGTGCGTATTTCTATGTGCATGTATGCATTTATGTATGCGTATCTTTCGATATAATTTTACAATGTCGTGTTTACTTACTTTTTAAAAGCAATTATCTCTAAGCCGATCGACGATTAGTTCTATTAATAAAATCGTTAGTTGAAGATAAAACTTGTATTGTAACTTTTGTGGAAGATGTGTACGTTCCAACGTAATCGAAGTATACTACTACTACTACTACTACTACTACTATTACTATTGCTATTACTATTATTATTATTATTATAGTAATAATAATGAACAATAAAGAAATAGAAATAGAGACAAAAAGATAGATATAAGACAGAAAGAGAGAAAGACAGAGAGAGAGAGAGAGAGATAAAGATAGAGTAAAAGAAAGAAAAAAAAAAAAAAAAAAAAAAAAGAAAAAAGAAAGAACACAAACGGAAATTACAAATTTTTATCCATCCGACACCTTCAAGACACGAACTCGTTTTCTATCTATCGTTCAACATGACATGAACGTGATCGACTGTGTATCTCACGTTCGTCGTTCTCTTTCTCTCTTTGATTCTATCCTCTCCTATCCTCTTCTCTTCTCTACTCTTCTCTTCTCGAACGTCTGACCTTCACGAGTAAGAGAACGAAAGTGAGCAAAGCGGAAGGACGACGCGGCAACAGCCATATGATTTATTATTCCGCACGATTCCTTTAAGAATATCAACCAAAGAGAACGTGAGTTCTTTCTTTTTTTCTTCTTTTTTTTTTTGTTTTTTTTTTGTCTTTTTTTTTATATTTTTTCTTTTTTCTTTCCCCGATATATCCATATGTAATGGTAATTAGAATTACAAAGAGACATTCGGAAAAAGAAATCGTAAGAACGTAATCCTTATGTTTATAATATACGTATATTTATATATATTGTTTACATACGATATACGTTCTTTCCTTATCATTAGACATAAACATATATATATATAAAAGATTATAATTTATTCTTATTATATATATATATATATGTATGTATGTATGTATATTAAAAGAATAAATGTTAATAGTTGTGTGATATAGATGAAAGACTAAAGCTTGTTTAAATACATAAGTATTATTATCATGATTATAATGTGTTTAAACGAACTCATCGTCGTGTGTAATATAAAGCGAAGTTATGAATATTAAATTTCAAAGGGAAAATTTATGAGGCCGATAATGAATGTAATATAACGTTGTAATATAACGGATAAAGCTAACTATTATAACGTGTAATAAAATATGATTTAATAATAATAATAAAAAAAAAAAAATATATATATATATATATGATTAAAAAAAAAATTATAAGTAAACATACATGTTTATTTATAATATTAGGTAGGAGAAAAAGAAATCCATTATTTTATCTTTTTTTTCTTTTTTTTTTTTTTTTTTTTGACCCAAAATCGGACAATCCAAAACATGTTAAATAAAATCTTGAAGTTCACGCAAAAATAATGGATTTCTATTAATATATATTACTAATTATTTATTAATTATTTTTATCGAGAAGAAGGTATTCGCCGAATCGATGATAACTAACGGAAAGTTTTCTTTATTTATCTAACTACATAATACTACTTTCTCTCTCTCTCTCTCTCTCTCTCTCTCTCTCTCTCTCTCTCTCTCTCTCTCTCTCTCGCACTGTCTCTCCAACATCTTATTTTTTTCTCTTGGCTCGTTATCTTGCGCAATAATACAGTTTTCTCAATAAAATAACGCGTTCTCGAGTGTCGACCGCAGAGAGTCCGCGAGGCTCTCCGCGTTAAACTCGAGTCCGATTTCTTAAGGGAAGGAGGAGGAGGAGGAGGAGGGAGGGGGAGGGGTAGCGACCTGACTAACGGGAGGCTGTGTTATTGTAGAAATCTTTCACGTAGTTACTACTATATCTCGAACAGAACCGATATTTTGTAACTAATACTCGGTATCATATTTTTAAATTGTCCTTCCGTTCGTTACGGGTCTATGTACGAATATAATACACACGTACGCATATAAATATGTATATATATATATATATATATATATATATGCTCGTGCATATTCTTTTAATTCAATTTAAATCAAATGTTTCCTTGTATGAATAATTGAATATATTGAAATAAAATTGAATTATTCGAATTTAATAAATTTCTTTTTTTTTTTTTTTTTGTTGCTAATACCTCAAAATGAATGTTCTAACATTTTATATATGCACACACACATATACACATAAGTACGCGTAGATGCATGCATGTATACAAGATGGATGCATACATACATTGAGATTTGATTTAATCGTACGTGTATATTCTAAACGATCTAAAAGTCAGTCACTGGAGGCTTATCTACGAATAATCCACATTTACAGTAAGATACAAGTTAACTCCTTTTAAATTCTCTTAGAGTAAAGTCGATTGAGCGGTTAAAGTCGAAAATCGATCTCGTAAAATAGGTTCTCCTCGCCTTTTTTGTGAAAATCGTATGTGTACGTATTACTAAAAGAAAATCGACGAATAAGGAGATCGGCCGTACGCATTTTATACTTTTATATATGTTCGTCTTGTTCTATATATGTTTGCGAATATAGCGAATAAGTCGGTGTAGACGACAAATTGATC
>NC_062203.1:925000-930000 GCF_912470025.1 Vespa velutina | reverse complement strand
TTCTATAAGACGGTATTTAACAACAAAAAAAAAGAAAAAAAAAAGAAAAAAAAAAAGAAAAAAAAAAATACGAAATCAATATTACGATTAAAAATTATTTAATATTTTGATATTATAAAATAAAAAATAAATAAATAAATAAATAAAAGAACAACAGATTTTTTCATTGTATGTTTTTATATAGTATACGTATTTGCTTTAATTAGACGCTTCGACGATATCAATTAAATATGAAGGAGTTTCGAGTATGAATTTAATTAATTACTAGTTCTCACCATCCCACCCACCTTCTTTTTTCCTCCTCTTCCCTGAAGTTTCACTTATTTCTAATTCCACGACGTATACATTCAAAAGGGTCGTCGTCGTCTCATTCAAGTTGCTCGTTTTACACTAACCTTTCCTTAATAGGAAAGATCTATCCATCTTGAATGCATCAACGTGCATCAATGTGCACGCACGCACATATCAAAGATATACATATTAGGTCTTGCAGAGTAAATTGGAAAAACTTTCGCCGATTAGAAACGAAGATGCAGAAATACGCAAGGAGAAGCCTTTGACGATACGGAAGCAAGCAATTTATGAGAAGATTCCATCGATCGTAATACCCAACTATTTATGTACGTGTGTGAGTATATATATATATATATATATATATATATATATATATATATATATATATATATATATATGTACGTGTCTATGTCGCTTGGAAATGCTTGGAGGAATGCATAGAAAAAAAAGAGAGAGAGAGAGAGAGAGAGAGAGAGAGAGAGAAAGAAAGAAAGAAAGAAAAACGATTCAGGATCGTTCGGTAAAATGGATTTCATACCTTGCGGTGACTTTCTCTAACAAGTAAGTAACGAGCCAAACAACATTTACTTTTAACTATCGCAATCGAGAAATATTCATGATGATAGAACGAAATATAATGTGTGTATGTGTGTGTATTCGATATGTATATATATATATATCGAATGCAATAGAACCTAATATTACTTTAATTTCATTCATTTTTCTATGCTTTTCCTTTTGTTTATCGTAATTATTATACGAAATATTTACACTATAGAAAATACAAATCTCACGTAAAACGATTTCATTTCAATCCGGCTGTTGAATATTATTTTAATGGATCCTCCATTATTTAAACATTTTATTTTATTTTTTTTTTTTTTTATTCATCTCTTTTCTTTTAAATAAATTTTTTTTTTTTTAAATAAAATGTCAATTTTTAATAAAATATTAAGCCTGACACTTAATTATTTATGTCGATCGAAATACCCGTATATATGTATATACATATATATATTTATTTTACAATATGCTTATCACTAATTAATAAAAGTTACTGATCAAATAAAAAGAAATGTTTACGGTTCTATAAATAAAATGTGATATTTCCTCTTAATCCAATCTCGTTTATAGATATGTATCTTTGATAATTATTAAAACGATAATAACAATAAAATCAACCTTTTTCGTTGGCGCGCAAAGGGCACACGAGTTTGTTAATTCGATCGACGCGTTGTATGTAAATGCAAAGATAAAAAGAAAGAGAGAAAAATAGAGATAGAGAGAGAGAGAGAGAGAGACTGAGAGAAAGAAAGAAAAAGAGAAAGAGAGATCTTGCGTCATGTAACAAACGAAACATTAAAGCGTGTAGGCAACATAAATTATGCGTTCTTTATCGCATACATACATGTACGCAAGTAAATGTCGTGAAAGATCTCTTAGAGAGACTGAAAAATAGTTGAACTGTTTTCGTCAAATTCCACGCCAATATTTCAAGCCAAATATATATTATTATTTTCTTTTATCCTTAACTATTTTACATTATGTCTTATTAATATCTTCGTTTTCTATTCTCTATCGTTAATTCCATTTTAGAATGTACAAAGTAATTCCCAAAATTAATCTTACATAATTATAGTTAAATTTTTTTATATATATGTATATGTCGTGTAATAAAAAATAAAAAAAAAAAAAATATATATATATATACCGTAATAGCTCCTTTCTTGTTCACCAATTTTAAAGCGAGCAGAAAACCAGCTCGCTTACAATTTGCATTAACCTTTTCGCTGTTACGCCCGGCTTGTTTTACCATCTAGTACGTGCCAACTCGCTTAGACGAACTGTGTGCTTCGTCTATGCGTATTGTAAGCATGCATGCGTGCATGCGTGCATGCGTGCGTGCGTATAAGCTATTAGAAAATATTTATTTTTTTCTTTTTTTTTTTCCTTCTTCTACAGGGCGGGCCAAAAGTTTTCTTACGTCATTTTTAAAATATCGATTAAACCTTTCTTGAAACTCTTTCCTTAGATTATACTTTTCTTTATTTTTTTTTTTTTTTTCTTTTTTTTTCACTTCAAACTAATTAAAACTAGAAATTTTTTTCAACAATTCTTTACTCAAACCCTTGACGATTTTTACACCTTTTCTATTATGTAATTCATCAATGCATTACGATCTACAAGATAATTAGTCAAATGAACGCGATTATCTTAGTCATGTATTATTCTTCGATCATTTGTACAAACATTGTATAATTTTCTAATTAATGTTACGACACGCATTTCTAAAATTGTAAAAAGGAAAAGAAAAAAATTAAAAGGACAAAAATTAAAAAAAGAAAAATAAAATTGGTCACGTGCGTCCAATCCAGTCGTAAAGAACTTTCACCCTATCTTTGATACGTTTGAGTGTGTGTGCGTGTGTGTGTGTTGTATATGTCCGTCTCTCTCTCTTTCTCATTCTTTCACTGTACAAAAGCGATTTTGATCGGTCTTACGAACTAAATAGGCGTGGCACCTGCCGTAAAAGTATAGCCCGAGACATTTTTAACGATCGCGATAATTTTTCGAAAGTTACAGAACACCTGTATCGATCGATCGAAAATACCAAGTACGAGTTCTTAGTATTCGTCTTTGTTAGAAAAAAAAAAGAAAAAAAAAGAAAAGAAAAAGAAAAGTTCATTTCCATTCATATTATATAGAAAAGAGAAAAGGGAAAGAAAAAAGAAAAACAGACGGACAGTGTAAGTACACGACATAGATATTCAAAATTTCGCGGGAGAAAGATAGAGAAAGAGAGAGAGAGAGAAAGAGTCTCACGTGACCGGTCAAGACAAATATTATTTTCTTCGTTTAGAAAGGAAAAAAATAACAACAATAACAGAAGGGAAAAGAAAGAACAAGTCATTCATAAAGAAAAGAAAAAAAAAAAAAAAGAAAAAAAAAGAAAAAAAAAAGAACGAAAAAAAAGCAATTTATAATCGATTTGAAAGAAATGATCGTAGAAAATTATTCGAAGGACATTCGTCATATATATTATGTAGCTTATCTATAGCTCGATACGATTCAATAAAAAAGTAGAATAAATTGAATGATTTTAGAACATGTTGTATAACCACGTGATCAATTTTTCGTCTCTCCCTCTCTCCCTCTCTTTCGTTCTAGAAAATGTGAGCACACAAAAAAAAAGAGAGAGAAAAAAAAAAAGAAAGAAAAAAGAAAAAGAAAGAAAGAAAAAAAGAAAGAAAAAAATGTCTATTCTCCTGATAATATTACTTTTATCGTATGATTACGATCGGGCTTATCGATTAATATCAACAAAATTTCGTAATCACTTAAATCATGCCTTCAAAAGAATAAACTTAACCGATCGACAATCGGCCGCGACCAAACCCAACCTACTCTCTCTCTCTCTCTCCCCCTCTCTCTCTCTCTCTCTCTCACTCCCTCTCACTCTCTCTTTCTACTACGTTTTATAACTTCTTATTCTAACCAACACCATCGAACTTAATCTTTCTCTCTCTTTCTATATATATATCTATTTCTCTCTCCCTCTCTCTCTCTCTCTCTCTCTCTCTCTCTCTCTCTCTCTGTCTCTGTCTATATCTCTAATACGATACATATATACTCTTCCCTAAAGAATAAGTTACGTAACTTTAAGACTCACCTGCATAAGTGGCACGATTTGAACGCGTTCAATGCATCGATTAGCTTCTTCTCCTTTCTTCGTCGATTCCATCTTTTCGTCTATTTCTCCTCCCTTTTCTGTGACGACCACGAGCTTCCTTATTTCCTCTTCCTTGACTCCCGATATCGAAGAAGAAGATGACGACGGTGACGACAAGCTTAATGATGATGATAATGATGATGATAACAATTCCTTCTCCTCTTCTTCAATCTTCTTCTCCTTTTTCTTCTTCTTTTGATCGTTCATGCTGTTACACGACGACGACGACGACGACGACGACGACGTCGTAGTCGACGTCAATGATGACGACAACGACGATGACGACGACACCTTCGTCGAGTTCATTTTTTTTATATTACTACGTGAATTTACACAAACACTCTTTGCAATGCTTAATTCACCGGCGTTAATAACCGGCCGAAAATTAAATATATGTATATATATATATATATATGTGTGTGTGTATGTATGTATATATATATATATATATGTATTTATAAAAATAATACGAAAGAATAAGTAATAAGGAATAAAAAGACGACGACGAAGGGCGTAAACGACGAAGGTTCGAGGTTATGAACGTAATCGATCTCTCTCGCACTCGACTAATTCTCCGCAGCGTGTCTCCGCACTCCGTAACGAGATTCACTTCGATACCGTTCGCGAATGGTCACGTGGTATGCCCTCGGTACCAAAGGTGGAAGCGAGAGAGCGAGGAAATTTCGATTTGCTGCCAGTTCCTTCCCTCTCCTTCTCTCTCTCTCTCTCTCTCTCTAACTATTTATCTACTATCTATCTATCTATCTATCTATCTATCTTTATCTATGTCCGTGTCTATCTTTCTCTCTCACACACACTGTTCCTTTCTTTTTCTTCCCTTTTGTTTTTCTTTTTTTGTTTTTTTTTTTCGTTGAGCAGCTTCCTCGAAGTTATCTCGTACGTATCTATTTAATCTATCCTGTCTTGTCTATAATCCCCCCTCTCTCTCTCTCTATCTCTCCCTCTCTCTTTTTAT
>NC_062203.1:915000-920000 GCF_912470025.1 Vespa velutina | reverse complement strand
GGTGATCCGTTCAGGTGACTGAACAATTTCGTGCTAACCAAAACTGGACGAACATTAACGTCCGCATATGTGTCTGTACCATATGTTAACTGATCTATAAAAGAATAAAAGAGAGAGAGAGAGAGAGAGAGAGAGAGAGAGAGAGAGAGAGGACAGTTGCTCTATTCCTGCAAAAATCAACAAAATAAAAAGGCAACAGGTCGACCTTCGATATAGTCCATGTCTCACAGCAACGATCACCTCTCTCTCTTTCTTTCTCTCTTTTTCTTTCTTACTCTCTCTCTCTCTCTCTTTCTCTCTTTTTTTCTCTCTCTCTCTCTCTCTGTCTGTCTAGCCATTCTCTTCGTCTCTCTTCAATGTACCTACTGCATCACACCGTAGGCGCTGCGTTGCTAACTTTCACGTATCATAATACGCGGTGAAAGAATGTGGTTTCCCTTTCAAATTACAAAATACGTTACACGAACAAGCCACGTTACGGACTTCCTTCACAATTTCGAATATTCTCAATGCTATTACCCTCTTTCTTCCGTAACGATTAATAATTAAACAAATTGCAAATGCGTATGAGAAAATTTCAAGAAGGATGTTGATTCTTCGGTTCTCAAATCATGAGGAATCATTACTTGTCTCGATCTAATTCGCGTTTGAACCATTCAATCGTATCAAGAATGACATTTAGAAAAAAATCGAAATAACTGTAACAATAGTTTTCCTTTTTTTTTTTTAGATAAGAGACGATCGATCGATCGATCGGCTTTCGAATGCGGCGGCGGCCAAGAGAGCGAAGCCTTGATTAAAATATTGCGTTACGACGGTCGCTAAGATCGGTGCGCTTCGTTTTACCGCGGACGAAAGACGGACTTGACCCGATTTATCCCATATATCGTATGGATATACACCATTCTAATTATGAATATATCGGTTCGTCGTGGCGCTCCCCCTTGATCTCTCTTTCCGTCTCCCCCCTTCTCTTCTTAATCCCCCCCTCCTCCGAATCCCCTTTCTTGATCTCTCGTTAACATCACCGTCTCCATCGACGCCCGGCGTATCGTCTTTCTTCGTCTCATTAAATTAAACGCGAAAGGATTTATGTGGGTTTGGTCGGGACTAAACTGGGCCAGGGATATACATATAACTCTTTTAAGCAAAAACCTATCGATAACAATTAATGCCTGCCGAACTGAGTATCGTTTTTTTTTTCCTCTCGTACGTAATCGTACGATCCGCGTTTAGAGATATCCAAATACTTGCCGATCCTAATTGCCTGCCCTCGGGGGGAGGAGGGTGGAAGGGACGGCAACGGCAACGGCGACGGCGACGGCGACAGCGACGGTGTCTTATACATACCAATTTGCGGGAATTCTTTTACAAGTCTATAAAAGTTTTACTCGTTATTAAATAAACGTTCTCGACCAATTGGGTGTAACGATATATATTAATATATCTTAATATTGTTATATCTTAATATTAATATATATTAATATATCGACGACGACGACGACATTGTTACAATTGAAAAGAAAAAGAAAAAAAAATGGATCCGTCGAGGGATCCGTTTAATATCTAAGCGATTGTTATCCATGTCAAAGGAGAAAGAGATCACGTTCTTTGATACGATCAGAAAGGGTGCAAACACTAGATAGAAAAAGAGATAAAGATAAATATAGAAATAGAAATAGAGAGATAGATAGATAGAGAGAGAACTAGCATGATACGATCAAATTGTCGCGGGACCGGTCTAAGAGCACGTGACAAGCCGATGTAACTGTGGCAATGTAAGTATAGGCACATATGCCGCAAATACGAAAAATCGATGTCACGGAATTCATTTCGAGTTTGAAAGACACATGTATCACTTCGATGGGTGTTACCCAGAGAGTTCTAAAGTCCCTTTCTCCCTCATTTATTCCAGCCTTTCATCCACATTCATAGACGGAGGCGATCTTTCAATAGTCAAGGCTCTTTTTAACTGCGGCGAAACAACGCCATTTGTCCGGTAAATATAAATCCTCGAAAATGTGTGGAAATGGTGTGTCCCAACCGGTGACCCTCATAATCGGTGCCTCCAAATTTAAGAAACATTCCTCCTGCGTTATAATATTACCAAATATTAATTTTCTTATAAAACAAAATTATTATGATAATTATTGTAATAGTAAGCGATGTTATGGTTAAGATTTAAAAAACATTTATTTTAACAAGGAATCTAATTAGGTAATACGATTTTAAACGTTCGAAAGATGAAATAATTCTTTCTTTATAATTATCTTTAATATATATATATATATATATATATATATATATATATATATATATATATCGATATAGAAACGCGGTATAATTTCGAAGTCATAAGAAGAAATTCAACGTCTGGTAATTAATTTTATTACCACTAATTGCACTCAATTGCGATGATCAAAGACATTAACAATCGTAGCGTAGCGTACGTTGCCCCGAAGAATGAGAGAAAAAAGAGAGAGAGAGAGAGAGAGAGAGAGAAAAAATTCTATCTCATTGTGCAATGACATTTAGGATATCTATGTACATATTTATTATTCTACAATCTCGAAATTGAATCTCTCTCTTTCTCTCTCGACATCTGATCATAGATAGTAACATTTCACAGTATCTAGTTAACGCAATAAAGAAAATGAATTAGCTAAGGAGTAAAACAAATTTTCTTTTATCGAATCAATCATATTGATCATAATCATATGAAAATAAAAAATAATTATTTTTACCTGAATATGAGCCGCTATTTCCGCCCCAAAACCATTGGTCCTTGGTGCTTCGTGCGCAATGATGACACGTCCGGTCTTCCTCACGGACTTCGATGAAAAGATGCACAAAACAAAACAAAAAGAAAAAGAAAAAAGATATATAATATTTCTTGACAATGAGAGAAAAAAAATATATATAAAGAAACGAAAGTTCTTAGATGATAATTCAATTAGCAACGTGTATAATATCCATAGACTAGTATTTATATACGTGGATATCCAGATACACCAACGTTAGATACATACGTATGTACATCGGACGTACGATCAAATTATCATCATGATTTACGATTTGTGTTCAATCCATCATAATAATTTATTTATATGGAAGGGGACGGATGTTAAATGGCACATTGACACTATAGCCGGTATTACATATTATCGATAATCAAATCGGGTAGGAACACCGTACAACCTAACTGCTGGTGTTCAATTTACAAAGTTTATAAACACGTTATTGTACCTACATAAGTAATTAAGACGTACTCTCTTATGATAGTATATACGTACATGTACGTATGCGAGTTCCTATATTGTATAGATATAACACGATTAATACTTGTAAATCATTAACAAAACCAATTGGAAAGTGCGTTATGGCGCGTGCACGCGACGCGATTCTTGGCATAAAATCACATCGATAATTTACCCAAGGCTGATCCCGAGCATGGATTACGCGAAACTTCATCCGATTTAGCGTAATTAAGACTCGTGGAGAAAGAAAGAAAGAAAGAAAGAAAGAAAGAAAGAGGGAGGGAGAGGGAGATAGATAGATAGAGTCGCCTACAATTGGATTATCAGAATACTACGAGGCAATTTATATTTTTGAAGCCTGTCAGCGTTCCTTCCTACGTCATCAACGTCGCACATACTTATACAGATGTAGCGAACGGACACACATACATACACAGACACACGATTATGCATGCACACATGCACGCACGATACCTTTCTTTAATCATTCTTTATCCTTAATGACACCTTTGTAAATTACACTTCCTTAATAATCTCTCTGTATTTGTTCAAACAACGCGATAATAATGACGAATTCTTTCTTCTTTCTTTCTTTCTTTCAACTCGCCAATAAAAACAGATTTTTATTCTAAATGAATACTTTTTCATAAAAATCAAAAGAAATACAACTGATATTAATATCCACACTATTAGATCGTATATATTATGAGTGTTAAGTGTGTAAGGTGGAACGAATGAATCATATAATTATACGCGTTCATAGATAAGGATATTAAGAGAAAAAAAGGAAAATAACAAGAGATAGAGAGAAAGAGAGAGAGAAAGAAAGGAAAAGAAAAAAGAAATCATATATAAGCAAGTATAAACATATATATATATGTATGTATATACGAGTAAAAATTATACATCATAAATGCGAAAGTTTATTGGCGAGATATTCTAACGTTTCGGTCGAGATAGTTCAGCCATATTCATCCAACACGAACGACGGTCTACGTTCTAACGTGCGCGCGCGCACGCTCGCTCATGGAGACATTACGCAAGATGGAGAACACGTGGAACGGGAAAGATAGAGTCCTTATAAACGCTGAGTGTTCGATCGCGGATCTCGAGCTATCTGAGCAGGCTGATTTCGTTCTGAAGACGCAAGAAACACGTGCTCTTTCTCACCTTCTCTCTCTCCCTCTCTCTCTCTCTCTCTCTTTCTATTTCTATTCCTGTTGTTGAAGAGAGACCTAATCTTCCGATTAGCAACCTTCTCGATGAGCCTTCGAAACAGTTTCTTGGTTGCGCAAATTAACAGTCCGTGGACTCGTCGAAGTATCGAGAGAAAGAAACGAAAGATTTAACCACGAATATCTCTATGAATTTACCAACGAAACGAACTTTCCAATTACGATCTGCATCGCTGGACGTCAGTCCAAAGGATAATGCTTGAACCCTGGCCTACGTAAATATTTCCATTTCTTGACGCTATTAATTATACTATTATTATAGTTTGAAGCTCGAATATTGTGAGATTGCGTGTTATGAAGGAGAAAAAAAGTAAAAAGAAAAAAAAAAATATATATATATATATATATGAAATGATAAAAAAACATTTTAAATGATTTTGTCTAATATGTATATAATGGGTATAATATTTGTTTATCGTAGAATTGATTTATACGTGACATTGCATCGTTTTGTATGTAAATTAAGAATAAGATTGGAATTGGATTACCTTGCAAACTAGTTCTGCAT